>NC_060119.1:637914880-638219255 GCF_021461395.2 Schistocerca americana | reverse complement strand
TGCACATGGTACACAATTTGCTACATATTTTTCCACATCCCTTCTCAGAGTGCGCCACCAAAATCGTTCCGCTACCCATCTTTCCATTGCTCGATGATCCCCATGCCCTGAAAGCACACGATCTTGGGCCTGTTTTAAGACTTCCTCTTTCAAACTCTTTGGTACCACTACTCATGGTCCACAACTGGTAATTCTGCGCAACAAATTTCTCTCTACAATGACATGTGGTTGAGTTCTAAAACCCTGGCACTCCTCATCCTCTGCTTGTGCCCTTTGCCATTCCATGACGCTCTAACCCATTGCTTCTAATGCGTCTAACTTGCAACTTAATGCATCTGCATTCCCGTGTTTTTTCCCTGACTTACGAATTACTTCAAAGTCAGACTCACTTAAGTTTAGAGCCCACCATGTTAACCGACTACAAGGATCCTTGAGTCCCAGTAACCATCTCAACATCTATCACGACCTTAAACTTCCTACCATAAAGGTAACAACGAAAATACATTACTCCATATATTACAGCCAACATCTCCTTTTCTGTTGTCGAATAATTCCACTCTGCGCTATTTAACTGTCTGGTAGCATCTGCCACTGGCTGCTCCTGTTCCTTTGCCATTTGCCCCAGAACACATTCTACTGTGACATTTGAAGTGTCACATGATAAGATGAAGTCTTCTTCAAAATTCGGAAACACCAACACCGGATCAGAAACTAATCTCATTTTTAATTCATCAAAAGCTTGCTGGCATACCTTCCCCCCCTCCCAATCGAATTTTAAACCCTTTCTTTAAAAGCTTTGTTAACGACTCGGTTATTTTAGCAAAATCCTTTACAAATTTACGATAATATGAACATAACCCAATATACGATTGTAATTGCTTCGTTGTACGTGGTGTGGAAAAATTTTGAACTGCCTCTGTTAACCAAAGATCAGTTTCAACTCCTTGTTCACTGATTACATGGCCTAAATATTTGACCTGCGTCTGCGCAAAATTACATTTTTCTAAACTTATAACCGTGCTGACTCCTCTTAAACGCGATACATGTTCTGGTATATCCTTCGAAAATACTATGTCATCTAAGTAAACCATACGTGTCTTTGATTTCAATCCCCTTAAAATCCCATCTAATAATCGCTGAAAAGTTGCCGGTGCATTCTTCAACCCGAACGGCATACGTATATACTGATAGTGTCCCCCAGGAACAGTAAAAGCTGTCTTTGCACTATCCTCTGGCACTAATTCCAATTGGTTGTATCCACTCCGTAAATCCATCGTCGTAAAATACTTACATTGTCCCAGATTATCCAATGTGTCCGTGATATTCTGAATCGGATATGCGTCCAAAATGGTTTTCGCATTCAGAAACCTATAATCACAACAAAACCTATATTTTTGTTGTTGTTTTATAAACTCCTCTAGTAGTGGTTGCATATGACGTGCTACTCTATACGGGTTCCAAAACACTGGTGTATTAGCCTCTGTTGGTATGTGATGCTTCGTAATCGGTGTTGCTGGTAACCTACCCTCCGTTCCAAATAAATCGCTAAATGTCAATAACAATTCCTCCAACTGACCCTGTCGTCTCCCTGCATATGCTGTAATTTTCCCCTCAATTGCGCTGCATTGACGTTTTGCTTATGGATCGCCTCTAAATCCTCCCTATCGAGGTCATCTTCATCAAAAAACCCCAGTGTGGCCAAACAACACCACTTTTGACAAGCTAAAATCCGCTCTGCCGAAGTTTTGTTTACGTACAGGAACCCTATAATCTCCTTCCACATAATTTGCGTGAGCTAAACTCCTCAGCACAAAACAGTGCGCATTATCCAACTCCTCATTGTTCAAGAGTGGCTCCACCATGTACAATGTCTCCTTTGGTAAGTCCATATTTATTGAAACCCAAACTACCTTCCCTGTACCTGCTGGTACGTTATCCTGTTGATCAACCTTTAATCGATCCGTTTGCAGTTTAGCTGGCATCATCTTCGCGTTAAGTGCGCCTTGTGACATCATCCATTTGCAACCGTTTCCCCCATGCAAAACATTGTTCCACTGAGTTCCACTGTTTGTTGCCAAAGATCTATCTTTGCATGATGTTTATCAAGGAAGTCCAGTCTGAGAATCACCGAATACCCCTCACCCACACAGGGTAACACCTCTACCTGCTTATTAAACTTAGTCCCTGCAATCATAAATCGAAGTACTGTCATATCCAATGACTCCACTTTATTATCCCTCACCCCATGTAACCTATAACGTGGTGTCTCAAGCCTTCTCCTGCCAACCAAGTCTAGACTAATAAGACGTGTGCCCTCGTCTCGACCAGAAACCTCTAATAAGCAGCATTCTGTCTGTGCACCTACAAGTGCATTACCTAATTTCACTGGGACTGCCCGGCGACGGTTGAAGCAGTCCCGTTCCCGTTTAAAGGCTGCCCCAGACTTCATCGCTCAACCGCGCCTTTACTGAATTCTAACAAAATTCCCCTTTCCTACGGCTAAGACTAATACTATCGCAGCAGAGCAGAAGACAAGAGCTTTTGCCAACAAGAGTATACAAGAGCTTATTTCAATAGTGGTACACCTCAAATTTTGTTCATTTCAGAATGCTGGGTGTTAAACATTCTGAGTGATGACCATTCCCTGAGATATCAGAATTATTGCAGTGCATTGCTTGTTGCAAGGGATTACCATTTCTTTCTATTGTCATCACTCAGTTATTTATAAGCCTCAGTATTTCAAAACAAACAAACAACTGTTGGAGTACCGCTATTGAAATGAGGCCTTCGCATGCTCTTCCACAGTGCTGGCATAAGGCCATAGAACATGATGGAGACTGCAATGCCACAAAATCTTAATTCCTAAGGATAAATGTGATTTGAAAATGTATTTAACAGCCCTGCAGATTTTAAGAGTTTCTGAGGAAATTGTGGTGGATTCAATGTAGGAAGTGTTGGTCTTCTGCATGTAGGAAGATAGCTGTGGTGTATTGACACTATGACAGAAAATTTCTCTCACTTCAGAAATTGTCATCTGTGAACAAAATGTCATTACATTAATATATGAATCTCTTAAAGTGGAGGAGTGAACCGTGTCTTTATACACCATATGTAAAAGAGAAATTGAATGCTGTGCATACCAGCAAAATTACTTTTATGAAGTTTCATGTATAACTGACCAGGATATTGAAATAGCATCATCTGGTAATTTTTGAAGATTGTGTAAAATAACAAGTTGTTTAACAATAAACATATTAACGATAGGCCCTTTAACATGTGTCATTTAAAGAGGTTTTACGCTGCTTCATTCACCTATTTGTTTTTGCTTCTCTCCAATCTGACTATAAGATAGAATGATTTTTTGTTCATCACATCTGGTTTGCTGAACAAATTCATCCCAGCCAACTAACAGCTGCTTAGCTTAGCTCACTGCTTCCTTTACAAAACAACTGACACCTTTCAAAACACACTTTCTGAAGGTGGTGGTGCTCATACCCTACCTTAACATGCAGGTTTTCAGTCTCCCACATCCCCACACGTTTCAGTTGTGCCATATGACATCTCCACAGACATGACATGTGGATTTTTCCAGAAACGCTATGGTAAGCAGATAGGCATCATTCTCAGAATGTTCCAGCAACAGCTTAAAACTGTTTCTAATGATTAAATGTAATCCTCTACACAGAAGAAAACGTCATTTCATAAAAACAGTCCGTAATTTTTGTTTGTTTTTTCTTTGATGCGGCAATAGCATAACTGTACCCTCAAAACAGGATAACTTTTTCATCATTTTCACAGAAACATTGTGATGCGTCACAAATTGTTTAATTATTTCTAACACATTTACTGCATTGTTAAATGTCACAGGAATGCTGAGGCTCTTCTGTATCATCCTTATCGTCAGTTTCTTCCTTGTCCAGGTCCGGCAGTGCACATTGAACTATCTCAGCGATAGCCATGGGCTCTGTAGTGACGAGGTTTTCATCATCGTCGCATGAAAATCGCTTTGGGAATGAACGAGAGTACATTTCAGTATGTGCTCAAGAAAGTGGCTCCTCATATTATGAAGCGAAACACACTCCTCAGAAATGCTACATCTGCAAAAGAAAGAATTACATAATACTGCAATTTCTAGCTACTCTAGTTTACAATACCAGTATTGCGCTCAAATCCTACAGTGCACATTGATGAAAATAATACCAGAAACATTTGAAGCTATTTATAATGCACTGGAGGAGGAATATGTGAAGGCAAATAAATTTAATACATACTGTAGTCATGAAAAATTTTATTTCCGCAGAAGTTGTAGATTTTCTCCTTTTTCCCAGAGGTATATCCTGGCCTTACTTCACGGCTAATAGGATCTGCAAATTTTTTATGGTTCTCACTTTTTATTATTATTATTATTATTATTATTATTATATTTTTTTTTCCAGGATTTCATAAGCTACACATTGCTTTATCTGCCTCGAATATTTGTCAGTTTCGTTATATACGGGAAGCCCCATGTAAATTTGGGAGTCTTATTGATAAACATTGTGTGTCAGACAGCTGCAACGATGCTAGCACTCCAAGCGGTTGATATCTCCAGGCAGTAAATTTGACCAATGCTTAACTTTGAAAAAGTGTGTGTGTGTGTGAGTGAGAGAGAGAGAGTGAGAGAGAGAGAGAGAGAGAGAGAGAGAGAGAGAGAGAGTGAGAGATATGTATAAATGAAGTTTTACTGTATTTGAGTTAACTCGTGCTTGGTCCCAAAGTTTGGATTTGACCTCTGCTCAGAAAAAATGCCAGTCCATGTAGTGTTGCCCACATAATGGTAGCCCCTGACTAAACTGGAATTACGCCATTGATCAACCTGTTATCTCCCAGTTCTAACAACCCTACCACAACAAAGGTAAGTTGCTCACGCTACTAAATATTGCATTTTCGGGCAACGACGACGTTATATTATGTGGCAAGTGTCATTAGAGCACAGTTAATAAAGTCATTTCATGAAATAATGGATAAACTATGCACTCATCTTTTCATGTTTCCCACGCTGGTCTCGTTGTGAACTCATGGCTCAATTGTCGAAAATCTAGGTGGTGGTGATTCCAAGCTCGGATGCAAAGAGGCCTAGGTGTTATTATGCGATATTCAAAAGTTTTACAGATGTGTTCCACAAACTCTTCTTGAAGATTAAACCTTTGCAAGTTAGCACAATGGTGATGTAAAAAAGTAATCAGCACTCCGAATTTAAGTTACACTTCTTTTTTATTACTTTTGTTGCAATATCACGTAACTCACAAAACATCACTTCACAATATAAAACATACTTGAAAATATCTTCCTCACTATTAAAGTTCACATTTTATAAACTGACTACAATTTGTGTCTTTTCAACATGACGACCAAGACCTGACTCTCTCTAATGACCGCTTACGCGCCCAAAAATCATAGTTACAAGTACGTCAAAGATCATAGTGACAATAGAAAGAATAGAAGTTGAGGTGAGGTCCCGCAATGGTTACGTAATTCAAGTACCATTATACAGTGCATGTCGAAGAGTAGGTGCTGCATGCCAAAGAGTAGGTGCCTGTTTGTCTGGAGGCAACGGGCCTATGTGCAGTGACCACAAGCCAGGGGGCCATTGCTCTGACTAGACGGCACCCACGGGAAGAGCCCTCGACTGGAACAGGTGGCATTATAGTTGATATTTCACACAGTGTAAAGGTCCAAGGCTGTGAGGCTCTGGTAGTATCTCCAAACAAACTTGAATTATTCAGTTTCAGATTGTTACAAACCCAAGAACTTTTCCTCCTTGCCAAACTATGGGATGTAAGCAAAGTTAAGTGAATTGCTGAAACTTATTGCCGCCAGTTCCTGGTTTGCACTCACATTGATGGCGGGTCCTTCCTAACTACTAAGCCTTTGTTCTTTGTAGGTAATACCAAAATTTATTCGGAGAAATCTCTTCCATCCATAAACCACAAAGTAGTTCTGCCTGAATTAAAACAGTGACTCGTACCCAGTCCTGAGCATTACTTTCTCGCAAGAAATTTTGTGGCATACTTGTCGCCATAAAATCTCACTAGACCTTGAACTTGTTAAGAGATTTGATTTTTCATGAGGACTTAACACTGCACGCAGATAAGGAATTATGCAAAAACTTGGAGAAAAGAGGGATCCACTTTGCCAGACAGCTAGGTCAACAAAAAGACGTTCATCCTCACTTTTAAGAGGGACTTGCTTCCTAAGAAAGTCAGAAACATAGACTACTGTTGTGATGTGAAGCTGTATTTCCCATCACTGATGCAGTGATTTAAATGTCACTGCTGTGGGCATACATCATGTCAGAGGCACCACTCCCTTGACCCACAAAATGTGATACCTGAATTAAGGAATATAAATTCTAGGAACTTAAGGCTTCAGATTGAATCTGACATTTAGTAGCCCGGAAAATATACAATCACATATATCCAGTCCTAATAGTATTGACTTCTGCCATAACCGTATTTAGGTCAGCAGTAGTCTCCCTCAATGTCAAATGCCAAACGCAGGTAGTTGCACAAGTAAAAATTTGCCCATGGGGAGACAGAACCCCACCCATCCCACCCCGTCTTGTGGTTCCTGTAGCACCATTTCCTAGAATCTTTCCTCACTGTGTCCAGCTATAGAAGCATCAGCCTCCCAGGCTGTCTACAAGTGACAGACTCCATTTAGGAAACCTCCATAGAAATCTACAGACTAGTGACCAAACATCAGCCATTTACTGATGGACCCACGGACTTAGTCCCAGGGGTGCTAATTCTTCGTCAGTTCTTTTCCTTACAGCAGCTAAGCCCTCATAAGAGTTCTGACTCTCAAAAGTAGTTACGAAGAAAAGGCAGAAATCACAGGAGAAGACTGTTCCAGTGAATCAGGAAGCATCAGATCCATCGATGACATTGTACATGAGTGTGTCTGTCAATGTTGTTCCGCCAACACCAGTGACCGACAGTAATCCAGGGGCATTACTCGTCCATTTGGTCCCTTCACATCTAACCAGGATGCAATTAATGTGATAATTCAATGCAGTTGGAATGGATGTTACTGTCACATTCCAACAATTGTGTCCTGTTCTACAGGGTGTGGTGTGGGAACTTCTTATTTGGAACACCCGGCACACAGTGGTTGTAATCATTGTTGCGTGGGTTTCAGTGCCATCAAAAGTGCGAGACTTAAAATTTTTTTATATTTTTTTTATATTTTTAATTTTAAAAATATTTAGTTTAGTTTAGTAGTGGCGTTCGCTGTTGTGGCCTACTTTTCAAATGGACTTTCGGTCATCAGAACTCGGCGTGCATTCAGGAAACAGTTTAACATCCCGCCTCCAGGTTGTGTTCCTGATGGGAAATCAACTGTTATGTGGGTAGACACCTTTATGGATACAGGCAGTATGCAGAAAAAGAAACCAGGACTTTCAAGAATCACCAGAATGACTGAAAACACCGAGAGGGTAAGGATGTTGATTTTTGAATGCCCCCGTGTGCAGCTGGCCTTGCAATTTCTGAATGCACAGTGAGATAAATTCTTTGTGAGTAGTGGAAATATCATCCGTATAAACTGTCAGTGGTGCATTCACTTCATCCACATTATTTTGTTACACAAAAAAATGTGTGTGAAGCCTTGTTCGAGGAGCTGCATCATGAAGCCTTAGTGTTCTTCAGCAACGAGGCACATTTTCATTTGTCTGGCTGTGTGAATAAGCAAAATATGCGGTATTGGAGTGGCACGAAACTCCAAGAACTTCATGAGCAGCCCCTGCATACAGAATGTGTGACTTTTTGATGTGCACTATCTAAAGTTGGCATTATTGGCCCATGGTTTTTCGAAGAGAATGATAGGGTAAGTCAATAGGCAGTCACTTCTGGGCATTGTATCCAGATGACCTAACAATTTTTCATTCCAGAACGTGAGGAAATGAATGTGGGTGATGTCTGGTTTCAACAAGATGGCGCCACAGCTCACATGGCATGAACACTTCCCCGATCGTCTCGTATCTTTGAGGGGCGATCTCCAATGGCCAGCATGCTCACCAGGTTTAGCACTATGCAACTTTTTCTTATGGGGCTATCTCAAATCCTCAGTGTATTCCACTTGTCCGCAGACCCTGGCTGAGCTATGGAACAATATTCATGTTGCTATTGCCAACATTGACACACACGTCGGTAAAAGTGGATCAAAACTTCAGATTTCGACCCTCCAAAATTCACTGAACAGAATGGAGGCCACCTTCAAGATAACATTTTCAAAACTTAATGGAACAAAACTTCAGATATTACTCTTTGTAAAGAAAAAAGAATTAAATTGATGTCTCTAATGCTTTCTGATTTATGATTTCTTTTAAATAAGGAAGTTCCCGCACCACCCCCTGTATATTGCCCTCCGTGAAACACATTTGACTGATGACCATTCTCAAACCTTTTGAGGGGTTACCATGCCTTCTGCCAGATTCAAATATATTCACTGTGTCTTCTACAGTATATATTATTTGAAAGTTGCATCTTAAAGGTATGTATTACTCCTGTTCGTGTGCTTTGGAATGTCTTAACAGATATGAAATGTTAATGATCTAAGAACTTTTAGCATTATACTTGATAATGACATAAAAAGACTGAAGAGAAATACACTAATACACAATCAAATGGCAGTTTATTCTCTCAAAAAAAGTTATAAGAATGTAAAATAAAACAGTGGAAAATCAAGGGTAGAATGATGACAATATTATGAGAAGCATATACTGCTGCTCACCATATTGCAGAGATGTTGAGTCGCAGACAGGCACTACAAAAACACTGTCGAACAAGCATGTCACACAGGTGAGATGTCATTCACGTACAGTATAGGGAGGAGAGCAACAGACCTATCACTGAATCCTGGGGAATGTCTGAGAGCATGTTTCCAGCATGAGTTCCCCAAACTAATGGTCTACTCTTTAGTACCTGTATTTTAAATAGTTGGCCCATTGTTGCATGGCATTTTTAGGTTTTTGTTTTTTGGTACCCAATCCTCCTGGCATCGGTGTCTGCTAACCAGTGCCCCATGCCCACCTCCACCCTACAATAGGACCCTAACTTCACTCACCTGCACCCACACCCTTTTCTTCAGTCCCACCTTGCTCTGTTCTGTCACTCCTGCCTCCCAATCTACTTATCAACCTCCTCATGTGCTGCTCAAACTACTGTGTGTGTGTGTGTGTGTGTGTGTGTGTGTGTGTGTGTGTGTGTGTTTTGGAGGAGGGACTGTTAACATAGTTTCCAGCCTTGCTTATGTGCCTGTCCACTACCTAACACATCTACTATTCGGTGAGTTGTTACCTTTGTTCCTGGAGTATTTACATTCATAATCACATAAGTTGTTCGGTCTTGGACAAAACAATTTTGAGCATCACATACAAGAAAACTTATGGATATGCCCCTCTTTTAATTAGTAGTCATTGAAAATAGTTGATAAAGGCAAGAAATTGGTTACAGTTTTTTTTTTCTATGAATAAAAGTGTCTTCATTAACCAGAGTCCTCCGCCTGCTATGAGGATGTTGGGAGAGAGCAGTACTTTGATGGCTACTAGACTTAGTGCTGACTGAACACTGTGCTTCAGTAATCAATCCTTTGAGTAGCTGTTGTGTTATCTGGGGAATGCTTGCATATGTTGTGCCCTATAAAGCCCACAGATCTTGCAGTACTATATTTCTTTCTCTGTGATTACAGGAAACTTGCGGTACATTTTTCTACTATTGGTATAGTGTTAATTGACAAATTATTTTGCAATCAACATTAATATTGTACACACCTATGATGTTACTTGTAGATGTTTCAGTTGTCCTTGGCATCACCACAAATAATGATTTTCATTAATGTAAAAAAATATGAGTCTTTCTTTCCAGAAATGTGATAAATGTCACTCTTGATTGTGGTACATTCCAGCTTTTCAAATCTTTGTTTGTGTTCATATCCTTTGTTTGTGTTCATATCCTTTGTTTGTGTTCATATCCTTTGTTTGTGTTCATATCCTTTGTTTGTGTTCATATCCTTTGTTTGTGTTCATATCCTTTGTTTGTGTTCATATCCTTTGTTTGTGTTCATATCCTTTGTTTGTGTTCATATCCTTTGTTTGTGTTCATATCTTTTGTTTGTGTTCATTTTATATTTTTGACCATGCAGTCCTCCTTGCTTCTGGTAAATGAATCAATGTTTTGAATAGGTGCTTGTTGTTCTTTTACAGAAAAGATCAAACTTACTGAAGATACATCAACACCAATCGGAAAACTGTTAAAAAAGGTAATGTTAAATGGTAGTAACACTATTTTTGTTTTAAGAGTGTGCTGTTCAAAATAGTCGTGCTACAAATAAAAATGTTAACGTTGCATCAGCTGCCGATAGTGTGTAACAAAACAGATTCACAAGTTTAACTGTGAAGTTGTAATCTCAGTTTATTTTCAGTTTGTAGCAGTGTCTGCTGTTACGTTGCATCTCATTCGATGCAACGTGAAGCTGCAACAGATAACATCTGTGATTTCTGAAATTGTCAATAAGGCTTCTAAATGCAGTACCACTTTTTAAAATTTTAGTGCGTGGCTAGCAACTCGTAGGCAGTTGGTCGGTGTGCATACTATGAATGTGGGAGGGAGAGATGGCAGGTGTACAGACTTGGCCTGCGCCACACAGGTACCAAAGCACACGAGGTGTGACACGACGACAGTGATATGGAGGCATGGTTGGGAGGGGGTGACAGGACAGAAAGGTGAAACTGTTGGGTAGAGGTTGTTGGTACAGTGGATTAGTGGAAACTTAGGGTAGGATTACGGGAGCGAAGGATGTGTTGCAAGGATAACTCTCATGTGCATTGTTCAGAAAAGATGATGCTGGGAGGGAGGTTCCAGGTGGTGCGGTTTGTGGAGCAGCTGTTGAACTTACGTTGTCCTCTGCAGTGTGGTGTGCCACTGTGCAGTCAACTTTGTTCGTGGCCACAGTTTTGAAATGGCCATTCATTCTGGTGGACAGCTAGTTGGTGCTCATGCCCACATAAAATGCTTAGCAGTGATTACAGCAAAGCATATGACATGGCTGCTTTCACACATGGCGCTGCCTCTGAATGTGTAGGATAAGCCTGCGACAGGACTAGAGTAGGATGTGCTGGGTCAGTGAATCAGACAGGTCTTGCACCTGGGTCTTCCTCAACAAAAGGGGTTGGGAGTGGGGAGGACGAAGGTGTTGTGTATGTTGAGTAGGCGACAGAATAGCACTTAAAGAGGGATGGGAAGGGTCTTCAGTAGGATGTCCCTCATTTCTGGGCACAGTGATATTGAGTGGTAAGGGAAGTACTTCTTTGCCGCTGATTCTCTGTAGTAGTGGTAGGATTAGGGTTGTGTGAGGATGTGGCACGAGAAACCTGTTTATGGAAGTAGGTTGTGGGGTTAGTGCCTGTCTGAGCAGTCATAAATTATTTTCATTCTGACAGAACTTTCTTTTTCCATATTTATTACTGCTTGCTGGTATTTTTAAGCCAATAGTGTGGTGGTTCTCTTGTATGAGATGTTTTGCAAATTCAGTGCTTCAGTTGTTCAGTGTGTCTTATTCTGAAACTTACGTTTGTCTTTGAGACATATGCTGAATACAGTCATTGAAGTTTAACTGACGTTTGTCTATTTTGCTGAATTTATTAAAGGCCTTCAGAGTGTTTGTAATCTTGCTTTTGAGTTTCACCATGAATCACGTGAGTATGTAATAGATTATTTCTCTCTTCATCTCGTAAATTTCGTAAAACTGTCTGGTTGCTCAGATAACTGAGGAACAAGATTCTATCCTCCTTGATAGAACTGAGAGACTGAACTGTCAGCTGATGGAATTGGGTGACATTTGGCGATAGTCTGGCAATCATCAGTGCCACTGTGAATCCAACCGTAGTACATTGGACTGTTAATTAGGCTTCAGGAATTACTGGTTGTTGTCTGGGAAATTCAGTGAAGACATATCACAAATGACGTTTGACTCATTGTTTAGCTGCAGCAGAGGCAAACTGAAGTAACAAAATTGGCGCAATAGTTAGAATCCTCATATTGCCTTATTTAGGCCGGAAAAGAGCACAATGACCTTCTTAATTGATTACTGGGTTTGGAAATATTTCAGGTCCAATTTTGAGATGATTCTCCATCTCATTATCTTAAGTGCGCATTTGAAATAGTTAATTGCTGAAAGCATACAATGAAGCAGTTGTGTCATCAAACAATTTTTTTTTTAGCTTTTTGTTACTATTTCTTATTTACTGTACACAAATGATACATTTCTGTTTTGTAGCTGTTGTTTGTTACTAGTTTTGCTGTTAATTTATCTCAGAATATGAAGCAGCTGTATCTGTCAGTTTTGCACAATGTAACTGCTGACATTTTAAGGTGAAGACAATAACTCTTTGATTATATTGGGTTGATGCACAAGTTCATGGTCTTTTTCCATAAGTTCAATAAACGCAACAGCTACACATAACAGAGACTTTAGTTATAAGTAATATGTCTCCTTCACTATTTACAGCAGTCTGCCAATGCTGAGGTAACTTTTCAATTCTGTGGCTGTAGAAATCGAATGGTTTTGAGGCTAAGGGCTTGTCAAGCCTTGTTTGTTGCTCATTTTCATCCAGAAAAGAAGCTATTTGAAGATTGTTCGATAGAGAATGGAAAAGGTGAAAATCTGAGTGTGCAAGATCATTTGAATAAAGTGGGTGCGGAATGGCTTCCCAACACTACTCAAGGATAGTGTTTTCTGTCAGTCTAGGAGAATGTGGCCAGGTGCTATAGTGGAACAGTATCGCTTCAGATACTCTTCCTGGTCATTGTTCTTGTATTGTGTTTGCGAGCATCTCAGTTGTTGATAGTAAATGACAGCAGTGATGGTTACACCTAGGGGAAACAATTTGTAGTACACCACACCATTGCTGTGCCACCAGATGCATAACATTATCTTTTGTGGATGCACACAGGTCTTTGTACAGGGACTTACTGCTTTGTTTGGCCCTAGTCATTCCTTTCTTTTCCTTATATTAGCATAAAGACTCCAATTCTCATCACCAGTAACAATACAGGATAGGAATGCTTCGTGATGTTCATGAGCTAGTTGATGATGAGCAAGCAGAGATGTACGTATGATCACAACCTGATTTTTGTGATTCTAGCTTAGAGCAAGTGGTACCCATGCACCCGATTTTTCAACCTCCCCCATTGCAAATAAATGTCTTATGATGGTGGAACAATCACAGTTCATCACATTCGCGAGTTGTCAATTACAGTGATATGGATCATTGTGGATTAAAGTGTTTAAATGATTTTCGTCAAACCCCGAAGGTGTTCCTGAATGGGGAGAGTCACTAATGTTAAAATGATGCTCCTTAAAATGAGTAAACCCTTTTCTTGACGTGCACAAATGTTTCTGGCTGCCTTTGCTGCTGTCACCCCCCCGTTGAACTCAAACAGAAGAATGTGTTGGAAACGTTCAGATTTCTCCACTTGGCACTGCACATTCTAATTTCCACAGCTCCATTCACTATCTCCAAATGACAAGTAAACTCAAAAAGCTGCAGTGAACTGCGAAGACAAAATGACAATCGATAAATAAAAGCATAGCAACTGAAGTTCCAACATGTAACACAAAACTACTGCACACTTAAGCATCAACCTGATATGATTTTTGTCCCCACAGATTTTTTGCATTTACTCATATCTTCACTTAAGCAGCTTTGCTTCTCTATTCCACCATTTTATCCAGTTATACCTGCTAGCAAACCATGGAAGTGCATCTGGTAGTTAAATTTATGACCTTAGCAGTATCTTCCTTACTTATTTACAAACATGTCACAAGCTGAATGAACATTTAAGTAAAATGGGACAAATATGTTCCCTTAATTGATAAAAGAAACACACCAGGACTGGCTTAGGTTAAAGCATACATGTTACGATGTATTGGATTTTCTGATATAATGATAAGGAAACCCATCTCAGACATCATTCTAAAGGACACTGAAGTGTTGGTGAACATGGTCTCCTTTATATTGTTTTCAACACACACACACACACACACACACACACACACACACACACACACACACACACACACACATTGATTGTGTAAATTAAGACCCGTTATATTCACTCAAAAGTAGACAATATATACCTAGTCCATCTGCTAAGTTCTTCAGAAATGTCTACACAATACTTGCAGACAAAGAGCAGGCTACTTTTTGGAGATGCCTGTAGGTCACATACAAATTAGAAACACAGTGATTATCTCCACAAGTGTGCTTAAATTGCTGTGCTGCTGTGTTTTGTTGAGAGGTGTTATGTATTCAGTTTTATCATTTGGTTTGTGTTTCATCTGCCCATTTGACTACAGACGGGAGTAGATCCTCTAACAAATTAACAGCCTGTTACATCATCTGCATGTAGGTGGATTTGATACTGCAGTGTCTCAAAAAGAAAAGTCTCTGGTGGTGATTCGTGTTAAAATGTGGGTTTCATTCCATTTCATTAAAATGTAGACGCTGAAGATCGCCGCAACATTCAGTTAACTCAAAAGTTCTTTGCAGGTGCCATCATCATCATCTTCTTCTTTTTCTTCTTCTTCTTCTAACTGTTTTTCTAATCCCTAAGTATTAGTGTGATAAACGCCATGTTTAGTAGCCCTGCACCAGGCGAGACGCGTGAGTTTTTTTGCTGCCATACAGATAAGTGATTTAGAGTGTAATAAAATTCTGTTTAGTTCAGGAAACTAGTTCAATACATGTATTAGTGTGTTATGCAAGCTTACTATTAAACGTTTCACTTCTCTCTGTGTATTATTCTAGAAAACATGAAAGAAACATAAAGTAGGGTTACGATCATATTCTTGCATACATTTTATCCCAGTAAAACTTACAGAATCTCATTTAATTGTTCTGTTACATTCCAGCAAGTTAAGAAAAGCGTATTCCTTTGTTGTTTAACTCTTATTTTGCGAAACACAGCGTAAATTTTAAATTCCGGTATCTGGAAACTTTGCACATGCGGTAGTAGCTTTGTTTACATACAGTTGCGACTAGGCCTAATTTTTGTAAACGTGTTTTTCTTCTTCTTTTCGGTAATCTAACTTATTGTCACTAAAGTAAGTTTGTTTACATACGATTGAGCACTAGACCTAATCTTTCATAAATGTGTTTCCTTGTTTTTCTGTAATTTAATTTGACTTATTCTCGCTAAAGTAAGATCTTTACCGTAAGTGAAAAGTGCCTTACCTGCCGTAGAATTGTTAGCTCTGGGGTTTGGTGTGATGGGTGCAGTAGTTTTTCCAATGGGGTGACTGTAGCGGCATGGGGAAGTGGATCAGACTCATCAGTGGTTCTTTAGGATATGCAGTAGAGATAGGAAAATAGTGGAACAGGAGGGGAAAATTGCTGCCCTTCAGGCACAGGTAGACCAAGCTAGGGAAGATCTGAACAGGTTAAGGAGGGAGAAGGGTAAAGAGAGGTGGGAAGTGGCAGCAGGTAACAGGGGTAAGAGACCTAGAACTTTGTCAGACAACCTTGTGGTGAATATGAAGAATAAGTTTGACCTGTTGCTTCAGTTAGAAGCTGATGAGCCTCAGACAGAGGTAGGTGTAGAGAGGGCACAACAAACTTTCAGTAGAAAATTGAATAAGAATGTAGGGAAGTCAGCAAAGAGAAAGAACATTTTGTTGTTAGGTAGTTCACATGCCAGAGGTGTAGGCCAACTTTTGCAAGGACCAGTTAAGATCAGAATACCAGGTCACAAATTTTTTAAACAAAGTGCTGGTCTGGGTCAGGTGACAGAGGATTTAGGTTCACTCTGTAAAGATTTTACCAGGGAAGACACCGTGGTTATTCTGGTTGGGCCAGGCAATAGTATTGACAGAGATCCTGGGTACAATATAGAGTGTGGCAAAGATTGCATCAGCAATGAGACACACCAGTGTTGAGTTCGTGTCTGTTCCGAGACGCCATGACCGACCGACCTCATTTAAACTCTTCTGTCGGGAGAGTTAATTTGTAGTTGGAACAGCTGCTTGGGTCGGGTGCGGGGTCACATATTGGTTTGGTTCCTGTTGATTCTGTCAGTAGGTGGGATTATACTAGACATGGCCTACACCTCAACAGAAAAGGGAAGGGTAAACTGGCTGGGCTAATAGCAGGAAATGTAAGGGGGGAAGGCACTGCCATGAGTGGTAATATACCACTGGTCATAGGTGTTGGAGCACCACCTTCTTTAGGATAGGTAGGACAGAACGAAGACAGGTTCTGAGAGGTGTAAAGATTGAAACAAACCTTCAGTTTGATAAAGAAATCAAACAGAATAATCTTGGTACATTGGATCAGTGAAAACAGCTGTTGGTTAAAAATTTACAGCAATCAGCAGAAATTTTATTTCCACCCAATTTCATGTCGGTAAATGTGAAATGCCAACTATCTTTAGTGCATCAAAATATTCCAGGGCTTAGAAGTAAAATTAATGAACTACTTATGTGTATTGATGAATCAGTCATCGAACCCAGTTGACATAATCTGCCTCTCTGAACATCAGCAAAGAGAAAGAAAGTTTTGTTGTTAGGTAGTTGTAGGTAGTTCCTACTTCTGTAGACAAAAGATGGAGAAAGGAGGAGTTGCCACATTTGTTAAAAACAGTTTTAAATTTAAGAATATTGACATTAATAAATTTTGTTTAGAGCAGCACTTAGAAGCATGTGCAACAGAGATAGAATTTCATAATAGGTCCTTTATAATAGTAGCCATATACAGAGCACCTTCAGGAAATTTCAACCTGTTTATAAATAGTCTTGAAGATTTATTGTCTCATCTAAAATTAAAAAAACAAAGAACTAGTGGTTGCTGGTGAATTTAATATAGATGTCCTGAAAAACAGTCAGTGAAAAGTTACTGAAATCAGTTACTTTGTCATTCAATTTAATTTCTACTGTAAATTTCCCAACTAGGGTATACAAATGTTCTAAGACTGCCATTGATAATATATTTATAGACAATTCTAGGCAACTAAGCCACATTACAAAACCAGTAATAAATGGGCTATCTGACCATGACATGAAACACCTAACATTAAAGTTTGAAAATTGTCAGGGTAAAACATCTATCAGAACTGATTACAGAAGGCCAATAAAGCAGTCAAAAACTGAGAAATGTAGGTGATTGCTCAAAGAAATTAATTGGATTGATGTTTACAGCATACAAAAGACAAATGGAAAATACAAAACATTCGTTAATAAAATTAGCACCTTATTTGAAAATTGTTTTTCTCTGAAGATAACTCAAATTAAGCAGAAATCTAATAAGAAACCATGGATCACACAAGGGATAAAGATATCATGTGAGCCATAAAGGGAACACTATCTGATACATAGGGACACCTTTGATTCTAGCATTATAGCTCATTACAAAAATTACTGCAAAATATTGAAGAATGTTATCCTGAAATCTAAACACCTGCATTATGAGAAGAAGATAAATACATCCAGCAATAAAATAAAAACAGTATGGGATATAGTTAAGTCAGAGACAGGTAGGATCAGAAATGAGGAGGAACAAGTAGCTCTAAAAATAAATGAAACCCTGGTAACAAACACATGTTGTGTTGTAAACGATTTAAACAAGTATTTTGTCTCTGTTACTGACAGCATGGGGTTGTCAGGTTCAGTAAATAATGCAGTGGAATATCTGAGACCAATGCACACAAGCAATCTCAGTAAAATGGAATTAACACTTACTTCCCCCAAAGAAATAGAATCCATCATAAAGTCCTTGAAATCAAAGCATTCTAGTGATTAAGATAACATATCAACAAAGTTAATAAAAGAGTGTTATGTGAGCTTAGTCATATCTCAATTTATTTGTGTAATCAATCACTTGCCACAGGAACATTCCTGGACTGTCTTAAATATGCTGAAGTTATACCTCTCCACAAGAAAGAGGACAAAGAAATTCCATCAAATTACCGACCGATCTCACTTTTGCCAGCTGTTTCAAAAATCTTTGAAAAGGTTATGTTCAAGCGTCTACTTAAGCACCTTAGTGAAAATAACATACTGTCGAAGTCAGAGTTTGGGTTTCTTAAGGGTTCCGATATTGAGAAAGCTATTTACACTTAGAGCAAACATGTCCTTAATTCATTGCACAACAAATTAGAGGCAACTGGAATATTCTGTGACCTGTCAAAGGCTGTGAATCGCAGCATTCTTTTAAGTAAATTAAAATATTATGGCGGCACTGGTAGTGCTGCAAAGTGGTTTGTCATATCTTACTAATAGAAAACAAAGGGTGTCATTACGTAACACTTCAGCAGTAGGCAATCGGACATCACCTGACTGGGAAGAAATTGCATGTGGTGTTCCCCAAGGTTCCATACTAGGTCCACTACTGTTTCCTTGTGACCTGTCATCTGTTACATTACCAGATGACAAGTTTGTCGTATTTGCAGATGATACAAACATTGCAATAAATAGTAAATCAAATATAAATTTAGAAAGTGCAGCTAATCAAATTTTTGCTGACATTAATAAGTGGTTCATAGCCAGTTCACTCTCATTAAACATTGAAAAGACCCACTATATGCAGTTCAGAACTTCCAAGAGATTTCCTTCTGGTGTGTGTATAAAATATGATGACATGGGAATAGGAGAAGTTGAGCGTGTAAAATTCTTGGGATTACAACTTGATAATAAATTCAGTTGGGAGCAACATACTAACGAACTGCTAAAGCACCTAATCAAGTCTGTGTTTGCAATGTGAATGATGTCAGACATAGGAGATATAAATATTTAAAAAACTGGCATATTTTGCTTATTTTCAATCCATTATGTCATATGGTATCATATTTTGGGGTAACTTCACAAACAGAGAAAAAAATTTTAGAGTACAGAAGCGTATAATAAGAGTAATGAGTAGTGTAAATCCAAGAACATCATGTCGAAACCTATTCAAAGAATTGGGCATATTAACCACAGCTTCTCGGTATATTTATTCTTAATGAAGTTTATTGTAAATAATACATCTCTTTTTCCAACTAACTGCTTAGTACACAGTATCAATATTAGGAATAAGAACAATATACATAATGATTTAAAATCACTTACTCTTGCCCAGAAAGGAGTCCAGTATTCAGCAAAGCATATTTTCAATAAGTTACCAGCAACCATGAAGAGTTTAGTTTCAGACAAGGCACAATTTTAACATAATTTAAAAGAATTTTTGGTGGCCAACTCCTTCTATTCCATCCATGAGTTTCTCAACAAGTGCAGTAGACCATTTTAATGAAAATTTATTATACTTTAATTTCTGACAATATTTGGTTGTAATAGCCAAGAAACTAGCAAATGTCTGAATGATGGATTTAATGAAAGCAGATGCAAGTGTTAAACCTGTAAATATTAGAAGTTTAAATTTAATTTATGTACATAATTTTACTGTTTAGTGACTGAGGATCATTAAAATTAATGAAACTCAAGTTTTTCTAATTACATTTTTGTAATGTGTTTATCTGATATGTACCACACCCAGGAGGATTCCCTCTTTTATGGGTCTATGGAATGAATAATTAATCTAATCTTTATGTTTCAGGTACAAGGTAATAACAACAAACGCACAAATCGTAGGAGGAATAAGTAATTACAGAGCAGAAATATGTCTTACGAAATGAGCAGAAATATGTCTTACGAAATGAAGTGAGAATGTTGGTACATACTGTTTTTTAATTGCTGTGGCATGAATAATTTTGAAGTAATTTTCTTGTGTGCAGCATAACTATTTCTGTAGACTAATAAAAGCACTTGGTTTAAGAGCATCATCAGGTCTGTCTTTATTTCTGCATGACTGCTAATATATTTCTTATATTGCAATTTTATCAAAGATAATATTTTAAATAATAATTGGTTAATTCGTCTGTTAACCAGTGTTTTATAGCAGCAGTCAAAATCGTACATGGCTGTTTGTCATTGAACAGGAGAGGCATTGCCAGGAAAGCAGATGGCAGATGTAAATTGGTTGTCATGCAGTATACACCAGCTATGCTTTTTAAAGCAATTTTGTCTTGAAATGAGTACTTTTAAATGAAATAAGTAATTCACTTTTGATGAATATCTGTAACATTTTAATAAATTAGTTTGTTTGCATTAACTAATACTGTGATTGTAACGGATAATACACCACATAAATTTGTGTTTTTAAGTGTAAACAGGCTGATACTTTGTGTGAAGCAGGTGGCTGCAACATCACTGTACATTAGTATTAATACGGTAAAATTGAGGGCCTGCTTAAAGGGGATATATTTTTAATTCTCTTGAGCACTGTCAATTGTGCATGACACACAGTGTGTTATAGTGCAAATGTTTGAAAAATGAAATCTGCTACTTGGTTTGTAAATACTATCGAACCATATTGTCTGTCAAGTTAGATGTATATGTCCCAAAGTCATTACTTAGTTTCAATGAAAAACTTGAAATGTGGCACAGTCATATTAAGCAGCTTCTGAAACAGCTTGAAAGTAAGTATTTTTCCAGACTACTCTCCAGTTTCCCTATATTCAAAATTGATACCACATATTAGTGAAGAATCGGAACTAACGTACCATTATCAATCATAAAGCACTTAGCAAAAAAGCACACAGTAAAACACTGGGCGTGTTTTTAAGATGGTGAAGGCTCTAATCCCCATCTGGCCATCCCAATTCAGGTTTTTGATCATTTGCCTCAAATTTGAATATGACTTTACTGAAAAGTGCATGGCTGATTTCCTTGTCAGTCCTTCCCATCTCCAAGCTCATCCTCCAACTCGACGTCTTCGTCTGGAGGATGTTTAATCTTCCTTTTGTCAATCAGATCATAGCAGTAATGAAATCAATCTATGAAGGAAAAAAAAATCCTCACTAACTTCCCCATTACTAAATTTAAGTGCAATGAAAATCAAATGGCCAGCTGGCCTACCTCTAACTCACTTGGGGTGAATCCTAAGATTATTCATTTAGAGTTCACACAAACTCTAATTTATTGCAATGAACAGCTCAACTCGAAAGTCCATGTTCATAGCAGAATGTAAAACACTAGAGTATCAAAACCCATTCTTGGAACAGTCCTAACAGAAACTGTGGTCTAACAAGCGTAGGTCAAAGCTTGTGGTAAACTAGATGATGTGTTGAAGTCGAAATTAAACATAGCACTGGCATGGCCAGGCCAGACATGTTGCCTACCATACTCGTCGCTGGTATTGTCAGCACCAGTTCTTTTAGTTAGGAGCTGGTGATGCACTTGACTTTGAGACTCGGTGTTCAGTTGATTAGTGCCATCTTCTCATAGCTTCTGATAAGGACACAAAAATTCTTTAGAGAGGAGCATACCTATTTCCTTTCCTATCACCATCTGTGTCACTTCAGTAAGTGGAACATCGAACTTACCATTCATTTATGTTGTTTCCAAACACCATGTAATTTGACTTGTGTAGATAAGAAATATTTTCCAATGTGCTGCAAATATTTAGTTTTATGTAGATCTCTAACTCGCTGCTTCGCACATGCAGACTGTATGCCCTGCAGAGATTGATTTGTTTTTAATTTTTATGTTGTTCACAAATTGCAACACCTTCTAAGCTTTTCACACTAATTGAGGCCATATAAGCATGGTCTTTTCTGATCGTACTTTGAGCAAAAAGTGATTCTGGTAGTCCAAAGTATCTTTGCATTTTTGTGAAGATATTTCCATAGCAACTTTCACGCTCTAACAAATATTTCTTCATATCTAGATGAGAAGTGAAATACCAGTTTTCTCAAGTTGAGCTGTAAAATTTTTTTTAATTTAACGGAGTATTTTCTTAAAAATTTTCATCCCATATTGCACGCCTGTAGGGGTTGAATTTTTAGAAACACAGAAACACGTACAAGTCTAATACAAATTGTCCTAGATGTAACCTTAAAAATTCTTTGGTAGTTCTTAAGTAATTATTTACTTTCAAAAAAACTTTCACCCATTATTTTATCCCCATAGTGGTTGAATTTACAAAAATGCTGAAACAAGTATTTTTATTTTCTGGCTGGGAAGCCAAATACATGTGTTTGTATTTCTAGCTTCAAAATTCCCTTAACAGTGACACATTTTCAAAAAGCCTTTCATCCCCTATTTTACCCCTATAGGAGTGAAATTTCGGATAATCTCCTCTTAAACAATGCCTGCAGTATAAGATCCACACTCTCTCCTAACATCAAGTTTCTATCCTCAGCAGTTAGGGCTGGGCGATGATGAATCAGTTTGACTCTTTTTCATCCCCTTTGTGGTAGAATTTCCAAAACATTGAAACATGTATTTTTTCGTCTTTAACAGAGAAGCCAAACACCGATTTTCAAAGAATTAGCTGTAAAAATGCTTCAGTAGCTCTTTAATAATATTTTTTCAGGAAAAAGCTTTCACCAACTATCGAACCCCCCCCCCACAATAGGGTTAAATTTCCAAAAATGCTGAAACACATATTTCTTTATTTCTCACTTAGAAACAAAATACCAATTTTTGTAGGTCTAGCTTTAAAAAAAGAGTTCGTCCCCTGTCGTCCCCTGTTTCACCCCTTAGGGTTTGAGTTTCAAAAAATCCCATCTTAAATTACGCCTACAGTATAAGACCTACACCTTCTCCAAATTTCTATCCATAGTGGTTTGGGATGGACAACGATAAGTTAGTCAGCCAGTAGAACCAGAAGTTGTTGCTTAAATTATAATGGTACGTTCTATCTGGGAGCTGAAATTGGTGGGTATTTCATGACAGTCAAAATGTAGCTTATTAATTTTGAGGTACTGTGAAATTGGCTGTGTGTCCTCGAAATCTCATCTTCAAATACAGTCTGAAGATTTGATAAATATAAGTAATTCAACAGAGAAAAGTACATTTAATTATGTGGGGCCACAAATAACTTGTCTGTGTGCTCCTTGGTGACAAATAAAATGGTTAGCTGCTGTTACATTCCACTACCTTACACTACCATGTATACTGAGTAACGACAATGAAAGCTAGGTTCATGAAGACATTGAATGCATCTACTTTACTTCTACAAAGTTGGTTATTTTTGTAGACCTCCAGAAAATAATCTAATGGCAATTTCCAGGGAAATGCTTATCTCAATCCATGAGTTTTCTTCTTGTTTCAGTAGTGCGAAGAAGTTTTCATTGGAATTTGCTGCATTACAAACAACACTGAAGTGGGACACCATCTGGGTAGAAATGATGATGTGCATGTAACCCAGCTGAGGAGATCATACATGCCCATTTGTGAAGAATTTGCAATAAGAATATCTTTCTCGTACAATTGTGACTGAGTGGACACACTTATAAAACAATATAGTGAACAATTAAAACATCTTTTCAAAGGTTTGAGTTTGGTAGTCAGTAAATAACAATACACTGCATGTAGAACTTGAGAAACTAGAAAAATCTGATATCAGTTGTAATAAAAATTACAGTAATGGGACACGCTCACAGCTGTAATGTTATTCCTTGGGACAGTGAAAGAAGGGAATATTTGAAAACCCTTCTCCAGTATCCCTGTTAGCCTGCAAAGTTGAACTAGAACACTTATCATAGAAACTAACTCCTCCCAATAGTTGATTACACAGTGACTGGCCAAGATCATGGCATATGTACCATACCATGTAAAAGTACAGAGATCTACGGGAAATGGACATTTTTTGACTGAATAACACACTGCTGTACAAAGGAGACGGCACTTACATCATTCACTTCGGGACTGTTTGCCACTTCAGGAGCATTGGAGCAGTGGACGATAGAGCATCGCATATTCATGAATAATAACTTCATCCTAAATGCCGAGTCTGTTGTTGCAACACAGAGAGTATTTAAAGACACAACCCCAAGTCGCAAGTCTGTCCTATAACAGGTTACAGCTTTCAGAACTACAGGAAATATTACTAAGAAGCAGCCTCCAGGTCCTGATAAAATAGAGACCCTCTGGAAACATCGCTATGTGAGAAAAGCAATCCTGAAGAGTGAGACAATCTGCACATGTCATGCATACTAAAGTTGAAATGTTCTGGGTTGTTAGGCCACATCATAATTCCTTCTAAAATAATCGACGTTTTGACCCCTCTGCTTGGGATCTTCTTCGACCCGTGTCACATTCCATTATGAGGGGAGTTTTCCTACGGCCTAACACCCCAGAAGATTTTAACTTTAGTGACAATGGCCACGAAAGCCTGCAGACTTATGTAAAACACTTGTATTAGCAGGAGGTTTATACCACCAGAAGACTGGAGAACCTTGGCAGAAGAGGAGGTAAGTTACAAAGCAACCTGGCCTTTCTCACCCGGTTCATGGTAATGATGTTATGGGCCACCAATAGTATCCACAAAAGTTTAGCCAGTAACGGCCCTCCTCCTGCATCAGCTTGGGAATATTAGTCTATGATAATGGCCCACCAGTGGTAGCCACAAGAATTCTAATCGATACTGCTACTTCTCCAGCACGAAAAAGGAATTCTACAGCAGTGCTTAACAAAACTGTATTGCCAGTCATCACCAACTCCACTACACTGTTCTCTGAATCCTGAAATAGACTATTTACCAGAAACAAAAAGAGTTAAGTAGTATATTGGGAGTACATTAATTAGGCATAGATTAAATGTCAGTTCCATCTTACAAAGTGTTGGATACTACAAGAGAAACTCTCAGATACAACTCAAGTGAAACCATTTGTCAACAAAAAATTCAGAAAAATTATTGGTCCAAATAATCATTTTATATACCAAGGGGCATTGTAACTCCTGCGAGCACAAGTGTCACACTTTGAACGTATTAAAGGGGCTTAAAATTGGGACACAAGGGATTAAGGGGAATATATCTGAAATCACCCTAACATCTATGAAAGGAACTATTGTTGCTCAGCTTTAATGTGAGCTAAGACGTCGTTAATGTTTGAGATGTAAATTGCAGCTGAGATTCAGTAACACTTATTATCCACAGCAGTGGTTTTCTATCTTTTTTCTTCGGGGCTCCCCTTCATGAAGAAAAATAATCTGAGAGCAGACGTGAAGAAAGGAGGAGTTGCCACATTCATCAGGAATTCTCATAAATTTAAAGACGTTCTGCTCACAAATTTTTCCGAGTACAGCATATGGAAGCAAGCACAACAGAAGTAGAATTTCATAATAAATACTTCATAATAGTAAGTGTACATTAAACACCTCCATGGAATTTTAATCTGTTCATAAAACACCTTAAAGCTCTACTGATTTATTTAATAACAAGAAATGAAGAAATAGTGATTGGCGGTCACTTTAACTTAGCTTTTCTTAAAAACTCTCCGAGAAAGATTCTGTTAATCAGTAACACTATCGTTTGACTTCATTTCTATCGTAAACTTCCCAATTAGGATAGCTAATTGCTCATAGCCAGGCATTGATAATATCTTTATAGAAAGGTCTAATGAACAAAATTATATTACAAAACTAATAGACAATGGCTTCTGAGGTCGTGGCATGCAGTTTCTTTTGTTAAATGTTAATACTGAACAGGATATAAAATCTGTTAAATCTGAATTCGAGCCTGGTCAGTAAGCCAAAAAATGGTTATTTTGGGACACTCCTCAGTCACGAACTGGAGTGATATTTGCAGTGCTAGTGGCATGAACAAAAAATACAATACTTTCATCAATGAAGTACTTAGCTTATTTTAACAGCGTTTTCCCCAAAAACTAACCCAGATTAGACCAAAGTCTACAAAGAAACAAAGGATTACTCAAGGAATAAAGGTATCATGTAAAACAAAAAGGAAACTGTCAGTCAGAAACAGCTCTGATGCTATAGCACATTAAAAGACCTAGTGCAAAATGTTAAAGGAAGTTACAGGGACTTTAAAGCAAGTACATAAAAAAGAACATCAGATAACAAAAATGACAATATGGGATATAGTGAAGGCGGAGACTGGTACAATCAGACATGAAGAGGGGCAAACAGCATTAAGAATAAATGACTCATTAGTAAACAGACTTGTGCAGTATTGCAAAAACTTTTTTTTTAAACAATCAGATGGCCCTCTTCCTGCATATTCTATTAATAAGAGTAGCCATATTTTCTTTGCCTTATTCTATGTTTAAATTCGGTTGAGGAGGATCTTAAGCATCATCATAAACTAAAACTACATGAATCATTATATCCAAAATTTGGAACAAATTGTTTATATTTATCACACGTTCATTTGTTCAAAAGCTATGAAATGAACATCATTTACAGTTCAGCAAATCAGGAGCACAAGACCATTAAAATTTTAAATTACAGAGTTTGCTGCGCTGTGTAAACTTGCTTCCCAGAAGAGTTTCTCCAGAGACAGAGTAATAGTAGTAACAGCCACTCTTAAGTTCGTTGCTTTCATGTAGCTTATTTTGTAATTGCCAAAGCTGAAAAACAATTGTCTCACAAAAATGAATCAGGATCTCCACTGCACTTTGGCTCGACATTGGGAGTTCCGTGCTAATATGCAGGGTGAGTCACTAGCTGTTGACACCAAGAATAACTCCGAAAACATGATAGGAGCTGAAAAGTTGCATGGGTCAACAGGGGCCATAATATGATTTTGGTTTTTTGTTGCTAGGTGGGGTTACTTCAGAGATACGAAGTTCAACTTTTTTTTTTTAACACTTTCGCTGCGGCTGACGTTTATAAGTGTCACAACAAGCCATGAGCCAGTGCGGCTGACGCTGATAAGCGTCTGCGCTCACTGTCGGATTACTCAGTCTAGTTGCAGCATGTAAGCTAGCAACAAAGCGTGTAAACTTCTGTTTTGTGTGGTCAGTTACCGAACGTATATTGTTCGTAATGGCAGCTAATGAACAGACACCTGGACCTTCCAATGTGAAAAGGAGCAGCAAAAGTGTTAAATTGACAGAGGAACAGTTGCTTAGTGTACTAGATGACAGTTGTTTTCTGTGTAGTGAGGACAGTTGTTTTCTGTGTCATGAGGATGAGGCATACCATGGAGATTGCAATTCTTCTGCAGCCTCTAAATGACAAAGTGATGATACCGTGGAAGCACAGCTTTCGAATCTGTTTAGTGACATTTCCGAATCTGACGATACGGGTCATGACGACTGTGTGGAAATAGACGACGAAAAAGAGCCCAACCTGTCACACAGAGATAATCCAGGTGAGTCCTGGCACAAAGAACCACATAATATCCAGTATCACCCATTTACGAGGGGAGAAGTTTTGGCCGGCCGCTGTGGCCGAGCATTTCTAGGCGCTCAGTCCGGAACCGCATGACTGCTATGGTTACAGGTTCGAATCCTGCTTCAGGCGTGGATGTGTGTGATGTCCTTAGGTTAGTTAGGTTTAGGTAGTTCTAAGTTCTAGGGGACTGATGACCACAGATGTTAAGCCCCATAGTGCTCAGAGCCGTTTGAACCATTTGAAGAAGTTTTGCAGATTCATCCTACTGACAATTCTCCTGTGGATTTCTTCAGATTATTGGTAACAGACGAATTGTTGCAACTTGTAGTTGACAAAATGAACAATAACGCATATTCCCGAGCAAAAATACAAAAAAGGGATCTAGGAGCTGTAAATAGAAACCTCTAAGTATAGGTGAATTACTACTTTCCTGGTTGTTTCGTTACATATGAGTAATGTTAAATATCCGCGATTACGAGACTACTGGAAGAAAGAACCGCTGTTTGAGAATAGAGGAATAGTGATAAGTATAAGAAGAGACCGGTATTTGATCATATTACGCTCTCTGCCTTTTGCAAAAATCCACTTCAAAAATGGTTCAAATGTCTCTGAGGACTATGGGACTTAACTTCTGAGGTCATCAGTCCCCTAGAACTCAGGGCTACTTAAACCTAACTAACCTAAGGACATCACACATATCCATGCCCGAGGCAGGATTCGAACCTGCAACCGTAGTGGTTGCACGGTTCCAGACTGTAGTGCCTAGAACCGCTCAGCCACTCTGGCCGGCAAAATCCACTTCCAGGAAACCCGAAACTAAACGATCGTTTATATAAGATACAACCTATATTGGATTATTGTAACACGAGAATGTCTTGAGTGTATTACCCGGGAAGAGATTTATCAATGATTCTTTGGAGGGGAAGATTGTCATTTAGATAATACACAAAAAGCAAACGTTGTAAATATGGCATTAAGATGTACATGCTCAACAGTCTAGACGGTTTCATAAATAAGTGCGCTGGGTCCACAGGAAGTAGTGGAATATGGGGAAAAGGACACGCTGAAAAAGTCGTTTTGCATTTGATGCATGTTGGTCATCACATTTACTTGGACAATTATTAAAACAATTTTCATTTAGCTACAACTCTGTTGAACCTAAAAACACTTTCCACAGGTACTCTGAAAGTAAATAGGAAATATACCCCCGAAGACATTGTATAGGCAAAACTGGGAGAGGAGAGACAATTGCGCGGTATTCTAATGGAGTTATGATTGGAAAATGGAAGGATGGACGAGAGGTTTCCTACATTTCCACAGTACATCTAAATATTATGGAGCAAGTAAGAAATGCGCGCCAGCAAATAGTCACGAAACCATTGCCTATTATTAGGTACAATGCATGTATGTCTGGGACTGATAAACAAGATCAGATGTTATTGTATTATTTATGTGAACGAAAGACTATCTGCTGGCCGAAAAACTATTCTTTCGTGTCACTGACATGATAGTTTTTAATTCTCGATATCTGTACAACAAATACTCAGGAAATAAAATGATGTTGTACGATTACAGAATGAACATTATAAAGGGCTTCCTTCCACCAATGGACGTTCCACGAAATGTGAGCAAGAAACATCACAAACACACGTGTTGTACAAAAGTGGGAAGCTGCTGCAGGGAAGAAGCAAGTTATGAGGAAGCGGTGTAAGAAGTGCACGGAACAAGGCAAGCGCCCTGATACACCATACGAGTGTGCAACCTGCCCAGACAAACCTGGATACTGCTTGAACAGCTGTGTAATTTCCCAGTTTTTTGCGAAAGAATTGGTTGTGCAAAATTTGTTTTAATAGCACCGCAATTGGAGTGATGGGGAACACGAGAGAAGCCTCCACGTAGGGTGTGCTTCGCTTACTAATTTCTACACATCCGGGCGTCCCCTGAGCGTCTATGATAAATGTAGATGGCTAATTCTCTCATACCAGGAGCAAATATGCTACTAAATTGACGACCTCTGTCAGAGTCAATCTTAAAAAATGCGCGTTAGAAGTAAATATAATTTCAAATGAATCCAGTTTCCTTTTTTTTCCTTCTTAAGAATTTGTGTTTTGGAATCCAAATTTTTCCTGAATGCAGTGGATTTGTTGCTTGTTTGAATTGTATTTTTTTGTTACATTATCAACAAATCACGAACATTTGAATGACGCCTGTGACTCCTATAGGTGTCGGACAGCAAACAGACTTTAAAACATGACCACAATACAGTCGAAGCTTATTTGAAGTAATGCATCTAGGGTGTCATCATTAAGTCGGTATAGAACATGATCCTACAGATCTTACAAGGTCTTGATGTCAGGCTGTAGCTCAGGTGTGCTTAAGAGCGTCTGCTCAGAGTGGTACCTGATGTTTCAGAGTGTTACCGGCCCACACTCGAGCATTACCCACCCGCACCGAAAGTGTTAATGGGATGCTAAAGTTTGGTACCTATTGTCTGATAGCGGCTATCGAGACAAACCCAATCATGTGTAAAAGTAAGGTCTTTGAAGGTCAAGGAAGGTCATAAAGGTAGCATGAACATCCATTTATAGAAGGTGTTCGAAGTAATGACCATTGGTATCAATGCAGTGCTGCAGTCTTCTTATCATGGATTGAGTGGTATTCCTCATCACATCGACACTTATTAAAGCACATGCTATGACAATTCTCTCTTGTGTATCTTCAGGTGTAGTTGGAAAGTCTTTATAAACGATGTCTTTTACGAATCCCCACAAGAAAAAAAGTCCAGAGCCATAAAGTCTGGTGAACGAGCCGGCCACAACGCATCTTTATGCAAATTAACATTTTCATGGTTCATGAATGTAGCCTCGTCAGTAAATAAAATCAAATTGATAAATGTGTCATCCCTCTGAGTCTGAAGTTGAGCCCATCGGCAGAATTCGTCACGGGTTTTAATATTATTCAAGTTTTCATCAAGTATAGTTTAGGTCTTGAACTCAAATTCTGGGAAACAGTAAACATTGTGTTGTTTTGCCTGTGGTAATTTGCAAACAATTTGAGAACAGGCTAAATGGGACAGATGACTGTGTCTGAGGTGGTGTTGAGGAGGTTTGTGTCTTATGTCAGACATAGCATATTGATCTGATGTTGATTTATATTTCTTGTCAAGCTGATGATATTAAGTATGGAAGGTTACTGATAGTGAGTCAGATTCCAACATGGTCAGACAAAGATTCTGAAATCAGATTATGAATTGTAAGGCATACCCAGGAGCAGATATAGACTCAGATCACAATATAATAGTGATGAGTAGTAGTCTGAAGTTTAAGACGTTAGTCAGGAAGAATCATGTGCAGAGAAGTGGGGTACGGAAGTACTAAGGGAGGACAAGATGCTCTTGAAGTTCTCTAACGCTGTCGATAGAGGAATAAGGAATAGCTCAGTAGGCAGTAAAGTTGAAGAGGAATGGACATCTCTAAAAAGGGCGATCACAAAAGTTGGAAAGAAAAACACAGGAACAAAAAAGGTAACTGTGAAGAAACCATGGTTAATGAAGAAATACTTCAGTTGGTCTGTGAAAGGAGGAAGTACAGAAATGTACAGGGAAACTCAGAAATACAGAAGTAAAAGTCGCTGAGGAATGAAATAAAATAGGAAGTGCAGGGAAGCTAAGACAAAATGGCTTCATGAAAAATGTGAAAAAATTGAAAAAGAAATGATTGTCGGAAGCATACAGGAAAGTCAAAACAACCTTTGGTGGCATTAAAAGCAAGAGTGGTAACATTAAGAGTGCAATGGGAATTGTACTGTTACATGTGGAAAGAATAGGTTAAAAGCCTCTATGAGGGGGAAAATTGGTTTGATGTGATAGAAAAAGAAACAAATCAATTTAGAAGGGATAGGAGATCCAGTATTAGAATCAGAACTTAAAAGAGCTTTGGAGGACTTGAGATCAAATAAGGCAGTGGGGATGTATAACATTCCATCAGAATTTCTAAAATCATTGGGATAGTGGTAACAAAATGACTATTCCTGTGATTCTTCAGTTTCTCCCGGCGTATTTGTTGCTCAAATAGTCCACGTGTATACTACCAGTTCAAAGTGTCCAACGGGCACAATATTTCGGCGATCAGACATGTCGCCATCGTCAGGTGCGGTGACGAACTGAGCTCCTGAGGGCGGGCGGCCGATTTAAATCCCCTCTCCCCACGGGCCGCTATCTTCACCGTCCGCACCCGTGTGCCAGCAGTCGCGAAGACATGGGCGTCGGAATCTGTCGTAGCGTCGATATGCTTGCTACGTCCGCCCTGGTCACCAGTTCGTACATCTTGCTGAGAGTCTTCTTAATTACATTCAATGCCGGGTCCCAAGCCTTGCTGAGATTGTAGCCGCAATCTTGGTTGATAAGATCTTCCCTGGTGCGAATTTCGATAGCCTCCCTTATAACTGTCCCAATATTTAGAGGTCCGAGCCAGGATCTTGGTACGCTCATAATCCATCTCGTGTTTCTCGGACAAACAGTGCTCTGCTACCGCCGACTTATTTGGATATTTCAGTCGAGTGTGCCTGATAAGTCTTCCCACACTCACAGGGAATTTGGTATATGCCGGCCTTCGTCAAACCAAGGTCATCTTTCACTCTTCCCAGTAATGCCCGTGTCTTATTGAGTGGGCAAAAGACGGTTTTAACTCGGTGTTTCTTAATATACGGCCTATTTTCCCCGATAGTGCGCCATTGTACGGAATAAAGGCAGTGGCTACCTCTTCTTCCATGACTTCATCAGTCTCCACAGGTTGTGCTGTGGTGGTGGGACAGAGCACGTGTCTAATTTGCCATTCCGAGTACCCGTTTTTTCGGAACACGGTTTTGAGGCGTTCCAGTTCCTGGGGCAGATTCTCTGCGTCTGAGATTTAAATCGGCTGCCCACCCATAGGAGCTCAGTTCGTCAGCGCACCGGACAATGGCAACATGTCGAATCGCCAAAATATTGTGCCTGTTGGACACTATGAACCGGCAGTATACCTGTGGACTGTTCGAGCAAATTGACTATTCCTGTTGGTGTGTAGAATATACAAGTCTGGTGACATACCATCTGACTTCCGCAAAAATATCAACATAAGTAAAAGACTGCAAGAGCTGACAAATGCAAGAATTATTTCACAATAAGCTTAACAGCTCATCCATCCAAGTTGCTGACAAGAATAATATACAGAAAAATGGAAAAGAAAATAGAGGGTATGCCGGGTGACGATCAGTTTGGCTTTAGAAAAGGTAAAGCCACCAGAGAGGCAATTCTGAGATTGTGGTTGATAATGGAAGCAAGACTAAAGAAGGATCTTGACACTTTCATAGGTTTTGTCAGTCTGGAAAAAGCGTTTGACAATGTAAAATGGTGCAAGATGTTTGAAATTCTGAGAAAAATAGGGGAAAGCTATAGGGAGAGGTGGGTAATATGGACCAGAGCCAAGAGGGAATAATAAGAGTGGATGACCAAGACCGAAGCACTCGGATTAGAAAGGGTGTAAAACAGGGACATAGACATTCACCCCTACTGTTCAACCTGTACGTCGATAAAGCAATGATGAAAATAAAAGAAAAGGTTTAGGAGTGCAATTAAAATTCAAGGTGAAAGGATATCAACGACACAATTCACTGATGACATTGCTATCCTGAGTGAAAGTGAAGAAGAATTACATGATCTGCTGAATGGAATGAACAGTTTAATGAGTACAGAATATGGATTTAGAGTAAAGTGAAGAAAGACAAAAGTAATGAGACATAGCAGAAATGAGCAGTGATAAACTTAACATCAGGATTGACGGTCACAAATTACATGAATTCTACAACCCAGGCAGCAAGGCATTCCTGGCCAAGAGATGCCCACTAGTATCAAATACCTCTGAACTACAGCATTGCATGGTAGTGAAACAAAGACTATGGGAAAAAACTGACCAGAAGAGAATTGTAAGCATTTGAGATGTGGTGCTACACACGAATGTTGAAAATTGGGTAGACTGATAAGGTAAGGAATGAGGTGGTTCTGTGCAGAATCTGAGAGGAAAGGAATATGTGGACAATACTGATAAGTAGAAGAGACAGGATGATAGGACGCCTGTTAAGACACGAGGGAATGACTCCATCCTACTAGAGGGAGCTGTAGAGGAAGACAGAGATAGGAATACATCCAGCAAATAATTGAGGACATAGGTTGCAAGTGCTACTTCGAGATGAAGAGGTTGGTACAGGAGAGGAATTCATGGTGGGTCGAGTCAAAACTGATGACCCGGGGGGGGGGGGGGGGATAAATAAATAAGTAATTTACAGGTAGAGTTACTCTTTGAGTATCAATATCTGTGCCTGACACATAGTAGCCTAATGCAGCAGCAGGAGAGCTCCCAGGGATTAAGAAGCTCAGTTTGCCACTAACTGGTAACAATTGTCACGGAAGGCAATGAGTGGTGGGGAGTTGTGGATGAATGCCATACTTGGTTGGATGATACATTGCTGAGTGCTGTGAGAAGTCCAGTAAATTGGTTAAATGCTGTAGTGTTTATGGATGGGTTTGAGAACTTATCAATATTAGAAGCAAGTCATTAGCAAAGATTGGTAGAAGTGACAATTACCTCAGAAAACTAATAACAGGCCAAATAAGAGTGAACGTTAATATGTCTGCTTAGAAACTTTAGGGACATATGCAGTGCCTTGTTTCAGTTCTATGAAGTCAGTGTCTATCTATTAGAACTGACTGAATTTGAAGATTTTCCATGGCAAGTGTGGTGATTTTGATAGTGCATGTACTGGTAGGCATACAGTACGCAAGTTGAGAAAGAGAGAGAGAGTTATACACACATGTGTGTGCATATGATAAGCCTCTTCCCTGAAAAACGTTTCTCTCCTTTGTACCTCCTCTGTGTTAACACAGGTGACGTGTCATTGATCTCATTTGTACTAAGATTTCAGTACTCGCGAGGTGCCTATTTGGTCCCACCGCCCTGAGTGGAATGCATAAGTTCTAGTAAATGTCTTCTACAGTTCCTGTCCCCTGCACAGAAAACAGCACACCGGTCATGAATCTGTTATCTTGAGGCTATAAGAAACACTTAGTGAGGAACTGTTATTTTAGAAATAATTAAATTTCCAGTCAGTTTGTTTATACATTATTCCACTCGCTTTTTATTGGCGGATCACTAAAAACTGCACAATTACATTCCACTTTAGAGTCACAAGTAATTTCTGTTCTTCAACAAAGTCATGAACTGCGTATTTCTGCAATTGCAATCACAGTTCTCAGCTACTCGCCCATATATCCATACATTGAAAATTAAGTCTTAACTGACATCGCGGCAGACAACAATTCCGTCCTCTGAGACTGCTGAACAAGCTCTGATCTTACAGCCGAACCACTTCGCCTGCCATCCAAGTTAGGCGTGATCCGAAGATCACTTAAATGTTTTGTCTACCTTTTAGTTTAGTGGTTGTTTATTATTCTGCTGGTTATTAATACTTGTGAAATAACAGAATGATAGCACAATTACTGAGAGGTGCTTTAACTTGAAATTCAAGTAAATATGCTATTTAATTTTTCAAATATTAATAATAGAAGGTTACTATTTTGGTTTGCAAATTCTGAACGCAGCAGCCACTCACAGAGAAGGACCACAATTTAGGCAGTCTTTCTCATGACACCCATACCAAACAAATCATCTGTCATCAGTATGTCACACACGTTACGTCATCTTGAAACTGCTGCCTTCTCAGCTGCTCTAAGAATTGCTTCTTGTATCTGAATAAGATGGCTGCAAAGCAAGAAGTATTACAACGGCCCCAATTATAGTCTTCAAGTTTATGCTCCTTGATAGTAAGATGCCTTCTCGAAGCTGTGCAGCATAAATATTGATCCAATCACTGTGGTTAAATCTACACAGCTGGTTTTAGAGAGAAACTTGGTCATGATAGAAACGAATAAGCTACATTTTGCTCGACAGTGTTGTATTTTCAACTTTAGGGCAGTGGCAGATTTGTCAGCAATCTGCCCTCTTATTTTAAGTGATGTAACAAATGTGATTAGACTTTTAAAGTTTTGTGATCTGTCCAACTTCTTTCCAAAAATTTTAGGAAGATGTTCTTAATGTGTTAACAGGGTGACTGGGTCACTCATGTTTTTTGTAAGTTGTAAGCCAGTCACATTTCCCTATGTTATTGTTTTAGCCCGCCTTTTGTTTTACTTATGTTTTAATACCAGGTACAGCACATTTCACCCTCGGATAGCCTCACCATTTAGAGCCATAAACTCCTAAAACACACAACACACACTGATAATGCCGAAGGTGTCTACTACCCAGTCTGTAGTCCAATGTGAGCCTGGCTGCAGCTGCACGATTCAGCAAACACATGCAGTGTGCAGATAAAGTTACTTGCTATCTATGTGTGTCACGTATCTATCACATTTATGAGTTTTTTGGTATCCTCTATCCACATGACAGTAATTAATCAGCTGTGTTACTAGACTCGAGCTCTGCTCCCAATAAATGCCAGGTATTCAGGGCCTACCAACAACAGCCTGAGGTACGTTACACATACATCTGAGTAGATATTTCTTAGTAGAGATACACACAATTTTTTTTTTCTTTTGTTTAGGAATTCATGTGTGCAGCTTAGTACGAGAGAGCTCCTAAGGATCTATGGAGGCTGGACAAGCTACATTCTAAGCACTCAAGGATGGACTATGTCAGCTGTAAGTTATGTCCTTGTGCTTGAGCGTGGAAATTTATCAGTAGCTTCTGACGTATGGGCTTCTGAAGTCGTGTTGTGATTAAGTGCAGTGGAGTGAGACATTTTGGTGGTAGCTGCCAGCAGTGATGGCTAGTTGGAAATTTTGTAGTTCAAAGTAGAGATGTGGAAAGTGGAAATGTAGAAGAGGCTGGCAGTGTTAATCAAAGGCAGCACTTCGTCAAAAGTTACTAATGGTCAAAGACTTCTTAAAAGGAGAGTGAACTATATTGTTCGCCTGAGATAGATGTGCTTGATTTCCTATGGCTCCTTGGATCTTTCTTGTTTTGATCATTGGTCTTGAGAATTTTTCTTTGTTCTCATTTGTTATGACATTGCAGCGCTCTAGCTTGGGGTTAAGTGGAGACGAGTAACAATGTGTGTTTCATGTTCAGTGGTAGGAATTGGGAACTTAATGAAATCAGGTGCTACAGGGCCAATAGTTATATGTTGGTGATAACGTTGTTTTATTCTCATCTCTTGGATCAAGGATGGGGACCCTAACCTAAACTGTTTCAGTAATACTGAAGTTTTGCGAGTTGATGCAGGTGTGCTGATAACTTTTTCACTTAATGGCAAAATTGCCTCATATGCTGCACACCTCAGCGCATGGGGCTACATTGAGCTTGTCGCCACAATAGCCTCCAAGAGTTTTTAATATTTTAGGACATGCCAAACACTTCATGGGGAGAAATCAGATGATTTCATTTATCTATGTTAAAGATTTCAGCTACATCTCTCTGTGAGAGAATTTAGTCTAAACAGAGAATGATATTCACATAACACGACATTAAATTACATCTAGGACATAATTTACTTTCCATCCACAGGCTGATGGCTCAAGTTGGGATGATTGTCTGGAACCATTGCTTATCACTTCGACAACAAGATCCCACAGATTAAGTTATCTGCATATCTAACAAACTATTCAATGCTACTCGTCATTTCATCAGATTATGCATTCACAAAACATTTTAAATTTTGTTGGCTGAAGGAGAAAAATGGTAGTATAAACAAGTGAGTAATTAAGAATTTCATAAGTTTCTCACCTTCCACTCTAAAATGCACTGAATCAGCAGAATAAGAAGACCTACAATGCTGATGTATTTTTAAGATTTCACTGCCCACTTTCGGCGTGGCAGTTTAAAGAGGAGAAGAGGCACAGATGCAATACAATAGTCCTTCAGCCATCTTGGAACCCACAGCTAATACAGCCATAGCATCAAACTGCAGTAAGATTACCACTAAGCTAAAAAGCCAGTGCTGTTGTCTCTTCTCTACAATTGCTATAGTGATGGCTAGTAAGATAATTTGTAATGTAAAGGATGAGATTAGTTTTATCCCCCCCCCCAGGATGACCTTCCTGGACTCAAAGCCATTAATTTGATAACCCTATGTCGCATCTTATGTCAAAATTGCTGAGAATTTTTAATGGAACTGACAAGGAAAACAGGAAGTGAACTTACCAGGATAATTCTCCTCCACTTCAGGAAGTAGTTTGTGGTATACCTGCCTTGCTGGGAATGATGATTGTCTAATAAAAGTAAATCAGAGTAAAAGTCTTTAGGATTGTTAATCATGCAGTTGGATGGGTGTAACACCAATTGTTAAAAATGGTACCATGAACTTAATACCTTTTTGTTGAAGTCAAACACATTTTGTCAGTTTTATGGGAAAATAAGTGAAATGATTCAAATGAACAATGGTGATTCAATGTATGTTAATTGCACTGAATCTACATAAGCCCAAGTATGCCTCCCATGTTTGCTGCTTCAAATTACTAAGTCAACGTCATTCACTGGCCATGACCAGATGGATTGTCACATGTTAGCGATTATATATCGAAACCAGTACCAAAACTAAAATAACAGAAAAGAAGCATTGCACAAAACTTATGTTATAAACCTTGGTTATAAAAAACAGTCCACAGCTTGTAATGTTTCCAGTTGGTGACTTCATGTGCGATGGTATCTTGTTGACCAATCTACAATTCCACTTGAAGAGAGAGATTCAGTGCTGTTGCTTGAGTGCACACATCAGTCTAGCTCTGAACATCTTCAGTGCCAATGTTTTAACATTAGTTTTCAGATAACATCAGTGAAACATACCTTTGGTCCTGGTGTCTACCGTTTTAACTTGTGTCATTTAGCACCAAATTGTTTTAATATTATGTTTTCCAGCTTTAAAGTGTACCATCCTTTGTCTCTGCCTATTTTTCTTCTATTCTGTAGTTTATCTGAGGCAGTCTTTATGGTTACTGATTTGAAACTGTTGTCAAAATTTATTTTGAAGATCTGGAAAATACACTCCTGGAAATGGAAGAAAGAACACATTGACACCGGTGTGTCAGACCCACCATACTTGCTCCGGACACTGCGAGAGGGCTGTACAAGCAATGATCACACGCACGGCACAGCGGACACACCAGGAACCGCGGTGTTGGCCGTCGAATGGCGCTAGCTGTGCAGCATTTGTGCACCGCCGCCGTCAGTGTCAGCCAGTTTGCCGTGGCATACGGAGCTCCATCGCAGTCTTAAACACTGGTAGCATGCCGCGACAGTGTGGACGTGAACCGTATGTGCAGTTGACGGACTTTGAGCGAGGGCGTATAGTGGGCATGCGGGAGGCCAGGTGGACGTACCGCCGAATTGCTCAACACGTGGGGCGTGAGGTCTCCACAGTACATCGATGTTGTCGCCAGTGGTCGGCGGAAGGTGCACGTGCCCGTCAACCTGGGACCGGACCGCAGCGACGCACGGATGCACGCCAAGACCGTAGGATCCTACGCAGTGCCGTAGGGGACCGCACTGCCACTTCCCAGCAAATTAGGGACACTGTTGCTCCTGGGGTATCGGCGAGGACCATTCGCAACCGTCTCCATGAAGCTGGGCTACGGTCTCGCACACCGTTAGGCCGTCTTCCGCTCACGCCCCAACATCGTGCAGCCCGCCTCCAGTGGTGTCGCGACAGGCGTGAATGGAGGGACGAATGGAGATGTGTCATCTTCAGCGATGAGAGTCGCTTCTGCCTTGGTGCCAATGATGGTCGTATGCGTGTTTGGTGCCGTGCAGTTGAGCGCCACAATCAGGACTGCATACGACCGATGCACACAGGGCCAACACCCGGCATCATGGTGTGGGGAGCGATCTCTTACACTGGCCGTACACCACTGGTGATCGTCGAGGGGACATTGAATAGTGCACGGTACATCCAAACCGTCATCGAACCCATCGTTCTACCATTCCTAGACCGGCAAGGGAACTTGCTGTTCCAACAGGACAATGCACGTCCGCATGTATCCCGTGCCACCCAATGTGCTCTAGAAGGTGTAAGTCAACTACCCTGGCCAGCAAGATCTCCAGATCTGTCCCCCATTGAGCATGTTTGGGACTGGATGAAGCGTCGTCTCACGTGGTCTGCACGTCCAGCACGAACGCTGGTCCAACTGAGGCGCCAGGTGGAAATTGCATGGCAAGCCGTTCCACAGGACTACATCCAGCATCTCTACGATCGTCTCCATGGGAGAATAGCAGCCTGCATTGCTGCGAAAGGTGGATATACACTGTACTAGTGCCGACATTGTGCATGCTCTGTTGCCTGTGTCTATGTGCCTGTGGTTCTGTCAGTGTGATCATGTGATGTATCTGACCCCAGGAATGTGTCAATAAAGTTTCCCCTTCCTGGGACAATGAATTCACGGTGTTCTTATTTCAATTTCCAGGAGTGTACATTTAAAAGCACCACTTGGTCCCAGTCCTACACCTTCAGACTGCCAATCAATCCTGGCAAGCACATTTTTGAAGGTGTGTATGCCTTCTTCTGTTATAATTCTTTTACTGAAGGTAGTCAGAATACCACTTACTGGCTTTTCTATGAAATTCTTTTGATTATTTAGGTGAACAACTAATGCATCATGATTTGCTGTCAGTGGATCACCACACTTATTATGTAGTTCCATTTGTTTGAGTTGGTGATGACAGTGTTGAGGCAAACATCTGCTCTACATACAATCCATAGCTACCCATGAAATACTTGAATGTTTTCACCTTAGTGCTGCCTTCTCCTAAGTGGATGTTGAAGTCACCAAACAACTTAATTTTGTGGTTTTATGCACATTAAATACCACAAATAGTCATTCATCTTGATGAGAAAATTATCAGTCTCCACCAGGTGCACGGTACATGGACACAACAGCAATATTTACATTAAACTGTTTTAACACAGCCAATTCTAAATCCAAGTACACAAAAATTTTTAGGCCATCTTCCCGAACACTGAGACTGTTGCTTAGTTATTTTATGATACTATGCACTTGTCATTTCAAGATATTCCCCTTATCTATAATAATCCCCTGCCTGCTCAGCTAAACAGCGTTCACTGGTGCACAAAACAATGTTCGGATACACTGGATATTTATTCTTGCTACAACAGGCACATTTTCTTCTGGATTAAATATCAGCGCATTATTTTTAATGGAGACCAAATTTCAATACATACTGTATTCCAGTAGCCGAAACAAACAATTTGTCAGTTAGTTTTGTATTTTGAATTACAGTAAGTAAGGAATAATTAGATTCTGTTATGTTAAACAGTAGTATATCAGCTAAACAAATCAGCAATACATATTCCTACCAGTGAATGGATGTAATATTAGCCAATACTTTGCCGTGAAGTTGTTGAAAATCACATTGCAGAGCACAAAAGCCGAAATTACATATGAATCCTACCAAATGGCTTAACAGTTAATCAAGTGATCCAGATTAGCTTCAAAATCTTATGAAAAATGGGCTGATACGTTTCATGTTGCCAAACATGTTACGCAGTGTTGACAATTGTACTAGCCATGGGAGTAATACGTTTGCACAGCTGAAGATTTCCCTGAGCGGACTTGGAAGTGAGAAGCATAGCTCGCATATCAAAGATGCATTGCCTAGTTGACCCATGGCCAAAAAATCAAAAGTATTGTTCAATGACTTTTACTCTCATTGCTGTTAACTAGGCTAGGGACAAGAGACCAGATCCTAATAACACTCATATGCATTGATTGGAAGCTGAAAATCATAAATCTGTAGCTGTTTTAATTACGATTATTTTTAGGCGAACTGAAAACTGAAAAACTCATTCGTGAAAAGTGGTTACCCTCTCCTCCCCCCTTCCACCGTATGTTGCTGCTTGTAGTGTAAGCATTATATGTACTTAACACAGCTTTGAGAACAATGTCATTGGCAGTTGCCCCACTAAAGAGGAACATGAATAATAAGACAGCAACAGAGTATTGATTGCAAAACATGAACAACCCAGAGAAATTTAATAAGCTGTAAGTAATATAAAGTCTCAAATTGTTGAAGTGAATTGTGCACAGAAACAATGTGCCATTACAGAAAATGTGCTGCAAAAGCAAAAAGAAATCAAAGCAGGGAGTGAAAAATGGAACACAGTTTGTCAACAGTACAGTCTTTAATATTTAATTCTAAAGTAAAACTGTCATTCAGTCTATAATTATCAAAAGAACAAAAAGTAAGTATCCAATCAATCATTGCTGATGCTTCCTAAAGTTGAAAATCTTCTGATGAATAAGCTATTCAATTTGCAGTCTGCTTATGGGAAAGAGGGGGAGAGAGACAGAGAAAAACTGCAAATAACTGGTTCACCCAGCTGAGCATGGAGCACATTTGCAAAGCAATGCCTCACAGTGAGTGCAGTTTTTTCTTAATTTATTTTCAGATGGTTTCATATTAATGACTTCTTTAACCTGTCACAATATTTATATGAGAATCAGCAAGGAGCAGTTGTTCAAATGGACTGCTATAGTATGTGGCAATTTGCAAAATAAGATAGCACTCATCGTTTTATCTGAGCCTGTGAAGCATTCAACATGTCCCAAAACAATCAGGAAGCCTGTACACTACTGTATGGGTTTAATAGTGCCTTCAAGATATCTCTTGATCACATTTATTTGTCTGCAGATATTATTACTCACCAACTCTTTTTTTTCTTTCTTTTTCTTTTTTTTTTAAAAAAAACTGAAAAAAATTGGGTAGGCAACTAATGAAAAACCAGAATGACCAACAGACATTAAAACGAGCAAATTCCCAGATGAAATCACTATGGGAAAACATGAAAAGTCATTGGGTAATGGAAAAATGTATTAGAAACTTACATTGTTTGACCCTCAACTAACATCAAGTAAAGCTGCCAGAAATTTCAACAAAATAAAAAAGCAAGTAAAAAAATGGTTTATTCCCAGTTTAATAAACCTCATAATGACCTTTAACTCTCATCGCTAGTTATTTTGCTCTGTAAGGCTGCCTTCAGTTAGTTACACAGTCTTCTTTTGTCTCCATGAATTACACTTTGAAAAACAAAACTGCTGATCACCAGTTATCACTGGAAGTGACAAAACTCAACACCTACGCATAAAAACAGAACTTGTTCTTATAGCCTTCCAGTACCCAAAATGACTTTGGCTAGTTGCTACAGATCCCAAATGTCATTTTTGATAAATTGATACACTACCAAAAAAAATCTGCATCCATTTGGACACTGGGACCTATCTTTCGTCCCTGGCAAAGAACAGCAACTGACTCACCCACTCCACTAGTTCCTAGCTGCCTCAGAAATATTATAAGAGCTATGCCTTCGTGTTAGTAAGCACTGTAGCTACAGTTTGTTTCGGAGCTATCACTGCTGACAGTTAGTGCCATAATGTCTTGCACTTATTCACTGTGCGACTTCGTACTCAAAGTGTAGCTTGTTCAATCTCCATAATAGACCACAACTAGCTGTCTGAAGTAACTGATATGCTATTGGCATTAGTCACTGCAAACCGAGAAGAGAGAGAGAGAGAGAAGTGAAGGACCGGAGCAGGGGGGTGGGGGTGGGGGCTAGAAATGCAAAGTAAAATACAGGGTGTTTCAGGAAGAACGGTAAATAATTTAGGAGGTAGTAGTATGGACACATTGCAATAAAAAAGTGTCGTGTAACATGTCCAATTTTTATAGAGTGCGGAGACTGGTTGGTTTGTGGGATTGAAGGGACCAGACTGCGACGGTCATCGGTCCCGAATGCGGAGATACGGCTGTGTTCAGTGCATATTTGTTTCATGTGTTGGTACACCGGATGCTATGGGCATATTTGTCAAATGTCAGCAGTAATGTGTTGAGGTTCATGTTGTGAAGTTGTGCTTTAGTTTGCACTGAAGTTTCCATTGTGATTTGTGACCAAGTCTGCTGTACAGTAGCATGTAAGCATGCTGCCGGTAATTACACATGTCGAGTGTGCTGATATGGTATTTGTGTACGGATTTTGTAATGGAAATGCTGCTGCTACTTCTAAGGAATACTGCAATGGTTTTCTAACCACAGACTACCTGACTCGAGTGTTTACTCATGTTCTCAATACACTGCATGACACTGGTACAGTGCTCAGCAGTCATATTGCACCTGAACATGTAAATGAACAGACTGTGGATGAAGTAGAAAACATTATTCAGTCCGTACAACGTAGTCCTTCAACAAGCACACACAGAATTTCTGCACGTAGAGGATGCCGTATGGTGGTGAGATTCAGTCTCTGAAATTCTGCTGTGGTAGCATCCAGGGTACCCATTGTGCGCAGATCATCCGATAGCCAAGCAAAGCGATAACGTGATCCACACGTTCTTGTGAAATGCTGATTGTGCTTGCAATTTCTCTCTTAGTGAAACGACGATCATCCTGAATCAATCTGTCAACATTTTGTTTGTGAAACTCGGTGGTTGCTGTTACAGGACGTCCAACTCTTTGTTTGTCACGCAGGTCAGATGTTTCCACCTCAACATCCTTAAACTTACTCACCCACTGATGCACAGGACTCACATCAAGACAGTCACCATAAATTGCTTTCATTCTCTGATGAATCTCCTGTCAAGAATTCAATGTCTGCACATTGCTTAAATCACATTGACCGACTATCTGCACAGAGTTCCATACTTTACACTGTAACAACACAACTGTTCAATGATAAGGCTTCCTGCCAACTGGAGCTGTAGAGAAGAGGCTATGGAACTAGCCAGTACCTTCCACATACCAATGGTGCCAACTATTGAAGAGTTACAAAGGTGGAGGCATTACTTTTCAGTCAGCCCACATACACTCCTGGAAATTGAAATAAGAACACCGTGAATTCATTGTCCCAGGAAGGGGAAACTTTATTGACACATTCCTGGGGTCAGATACATCACATGATCACACTGACAGAACCACAGGCACATAGACACAGGCAACAGAGCATGCACAATGTCGGCACTAGTACAGTGTACATCCACCTTTCGCAGCAATGCAGGCTGCTATTCTCCCATGGAGACGATCGTAGAGATGCTGGATGTAGTCATGTGGAACGGCTTGCCATGCCATTTCCACCTGGCGCCTCAGTTGGACCAGCGTTCGTGCTGGACGTGCAGACCGCGTGAGACGACGCTTCATCCAGTCCCAAACATGCTCAATGGGGGACAGATCCGGAGATCTTGCTGGCCAGGGTAGTTGACTTACACCTTCTAGAGCACGTTGGGTGGCATGGGATACATGCGGACGTGCATTGTCCTGTTGGAACAGCAAGTTCCCTTGCCGGTCTAGGAATGGTAGAACGATGGGTTCGATGACGGTTTGGATGTACCGTGCACTATTCAGTGTCCCCTCGACGATCACCAGTGGTGTACGGCCAGTGTAGGAGATCGTTCCCCACACCGTGATGCCGGGTGTTGGCCCTGTGTGCCTCGGTCGTATGCAGTCCTGATTGTGGCGCTCACCTGCACGGCGCCAAACACGCATACGACCATCATTGGCACCAAGGCAGAAGCGACTCTCATCGCTGAAGAAGACACGTCTCCATTCGTCCCTCCATTCACGCCTGTCGCGACACCACTGGAGGCGGGCTGCACGATGTTGGGGCGTGAGCGGAAGACGGCCTAACGGTGTGCGGGACCGTAGCCCAGCTTCATGAAGACGGTTGCGAATGGTCTTCGCCGATACCCCAGGACCAACAGTGTCCCTAATTTGCTGGGAAGTGGCGGTGCGGTCCCCTACGGCACTGCGTAGGATCCTACGGTCTTGGCGTGCATCCGTGCGTCGCTGCGGTCCGGTCCCAGGTTGACGGGCACGTGCACCTTCTGCCGACCACTGGCGACAACATCGATGTACTGTGGAGACCTCACGCCCCACGTGTTGAGCAATTCGGCGGTACATCCACCTGCCTTCCCGCATGCCCACTATACGCCCTCGCTCAAAGTCCGTCAACTGCACATACGGTTCACGTCCACACTGTCGCGGCATGCTACCAGTGTTTAAGACTGCGATGGAGCTCTGTATGCCACGGCAAACTGGCTGACACTGACGGCGGCGGTGCACAAATGCTGCACAGCTAGCGCCATTCGACGGCCAACACCGCGGTTCCTGGTGTGTCCGCTGTGCCGTGCGTGTGATCATTGCTTGTACAGCCCTCTCGCAGTGTCCGGAGCAAGTATGGTGGGTCTGACACACCGGTGTCAATGTGTTCTTTTTTCCATTTCCAGGAGTGTACATTTGAGCAACTCTGTCACATCAGTTCTCAAAATGTCATTACGAATATTTTCCTTCAAGTTTTCTAATGTTACTGGGTTATTTGATTGCGCTTTTTCCCTTTAGATTGCCTCCCAGATAAGTCACAAGTGGTTAGGTCCAGTGAGCATGGCAGCCACAGTCTTTTGCTGACAGTCCCTTCTTCTGTGAACCTTTTATGAACTCCCGGGACATGTGGCAGATTGCCACATTCTGTTGGAACACAGCATACATATGTTCATGTGTGTGTGTGTGTGGGGGGGGGGGGGGGACAACTGTGCATAAAATTTCTCACAGATTCACATACACGCAGCAACGTTTACTGTTGTTTAAAATAAAAGGAATGCACAATATGACTTGCTGACATGGCACACCACACTCTAATTTTTTTCAGTGAAAACAAGTTCCTCATTAATTGTATAGTGATTGTTTGTTGACCAGTATCTGATGATCTGGGAGTTCACATGTCCTGTCAGGTGGAAGCAGTCTTCATCACTTGTGAAATACAGCAGTGAAGCCAACATTCCACTCTTATCTCCCTCCTTCAATTCTTGGGCATGTCATATTGAAGGGCTTCATCCTTATATGGTGTAAAACACATGAAAAAATCCTATGCATTCGTTTCTTTTAATGTGTGTAAGGGTGCTGATAACCTCACCATTGAGTGCGCTTAAACATACGCACACAAGACCTATGCGGAACGCACACTTGTTGCAACAATTAACGTTTTGTCTTCTTTGGACTCTGGTGCATTTGTGCTCAAATATCTGTGATCACAGCAGGTGTATGAATGGATAGGGCTAGATTCTGTTTGCATTTGTAACTGATTCTGTAGTACACCACATATGGAAAGCCCAGGAAAATTATTCGCAAAAATATTTTGCATTTTCATATGTCTCGATTATTGCAATTCTTTCTTGAAGAGGATTCATCTAGCTAAGAGCTTTACTTCACACGTCTTAACCAAGTTACAGCAGCTTTCATACTGACAATACCCAATGTAGCAGCAACAGCTTTGAAACAATACAATGGGCAGTCTAGTACTCCGGACTGGTTTTTCCTATGCCACCCTGTGGATGCAGAGGCAGGAGATGAAATAAAAGGTGAATACATATTAGATGAAGTTAGGTTTTTTTTTTTTTTTTTTTTTTTTTTTTTTTAATGCAAGTAGTAGCAATAGAGAGGAATATGGATTCAAAATAACAAAAAAGCCTAAAAAAAGTCCATGCTAATTTATTACTTTACAAGGATGTTGGCAGAGAGCAAATAACAGAGAAATGTAATAGTTTGAAAAAATATAGGGTGTCCTATGAAGAATGTAATTTTTAAACTGAGTGCCTCGTTCAGTTGGTTAGGTTGCAGGACCTGAAATTTAAACAGCAGCCATGTGTTGATATTGTGATTACTGATTGTCATTGTCAGTTGGCATTTGTGTGTATTGTTATCAGCCAAAATGGAGTGATACATGATAGAGCAATGAATCAAGATTTTGAAAGTGCATTTGAAGTATGGTGAATGCTAGGCAGAGACCAGTTTTGGTAGGCAAAATGCACCTAATGTGTCAACAGTGTAGAGACTAGTAAGGAAATTTGAAGATACAGCGTCAACAGTGAACATCAAATCACCTTGTTGGAGAGAATGTCGCTAAGAGTCCAGTGAAGTTGATTTGCCACCATTCTCAACAGTTAGCCATTCTAAAAAGCAGTTTGCTTCAAATTTTAACAAAAGATATGCATTTGCGTCATTTTTCAGTTCAACTAACACAAAGCTGAAGCTGATGGACCATTTGAAGCATTGGACATCTGCCGATTGTGTATTCGGAAGACAAGAATTCAATAGTGATTTTCACAAGAAAATAACCATCACTGATGAGGCACACTTCCAGCTTAATGGTTATGCGGATGAACAAAATCGCCAGACTTTGGGTACGGAGAAGCCCTCCATGCTCCATGAGAAATGTCTTATCCAGAACAAGTCACTGTGTGGTGCAGGTTACGTATGGGCTGGCTGACTAATTGGCAAGACTGGAAAAGCAGTGACATTGACTGGTGATTATTATTGACACCTGATAACACAGTTTTTATAGCCACAATTGCAAGAATTGAATGTGGAACACAGATGGTTCCAACAGAATGGGGCAACATGCTACATTGCTGTTGAAACGACTAGGTTCCTGAGAGATAGGTTCCCTGCTCATTTCATCTCATCTCATCTCTTACAATGGCAATTAGAACTGGCTACACGAACCGGCCAAGATTTTCTGATTTGACATCTGTGAGTTGCTTGAGGGAGGTATGTCAAAGCTTTTGTTTAAGTGAACATTCCATGGACCATCCTCAACTGAAGGCATAAATTATACATGTCATAGCTCAAATTCAAGTGGAACTTTGCTCTACAGTAGTCAAAAATTTTGTACACAGAGGGGATGTGTGCAAGTTAAACCATGGAGGACATTTGAGTGATATTTTATTTCATGTTTTATCACAGTCTGTGTATTATTGACAGGATAATACTAGCAATTTTCAAATAAATTATGTGTTTTATTATTAAAGTAAAAACTGCATTCTTTGTGGGACACTCCATATGTAAAAGAAACTTAATCAATTAAAAACTTAAAGGAAAACTAACTCTATTATCACTGGTTCGATACTTTTCTATAGCCAAGTGATCTTCCTTTGGCTCTCTCCCACAGAAAATTGAGCAAAAGATCAAATAAGTAAAATATTATGTTTTCATGCTCTGATATCTTGTCCAGAATCCATTATTTCTAACTTCAATTCATCTGTCTTCACATGGCACCCTTGAGGCGTCAGACGGTATTTGCCTGAAGAGGCAGCTTCATCCCAGGCTTCGAGAATGCAGTCCCAAAGAGCATCAGTTGTAGCTGGTATTGAGAAAATTGGTCTCTCATCAAAACTGCTTTGCTTTTGGGAATGGAAACTGTTGGGGTCTTATTCACAAATACTGGGTACTCCTGGTGTGCAGTTAGTCTATTCCTGCCTGAGCCAGGAACTCTACTGGTGTTGTCTCATTCAACATAATTCCTCCACCATCTTTTTTCAGTAGTAGGTGGCACACCATACCTTCTGCCTTCTTCAGTAGGAGTGACGATTTTGTCTCAAACTGAATGCTTCCAGTGAGCCATTTCAAATGACATCCTGTGATGTGATTTCTGCATGCCTTCCTTATGACAATGCCTAGGAAAGAAACAAATGTATTTCCATAAAGGAACAGCAGTGGTGACAGTCTGAAGAAAGAGCTACTCAAAACTTCTTACCACTTAAAGTCTGCCCTTAAGGCAATGTGACTCCAGCTTGGGGAGACAGAGTGGGCCAAAACACAAAGGCACTTTTCTGGAAGTTGTGGATTCGAATCAGTGATGTGAATGATTTTGCCTTATGTATGTTTTTGTCTATGTGTGTCCCTGAATAATCATTTGTGGACTAGTTTCTAAGAAACTTGCTTGACTTTAAACAAATAATTCATAGCTGTACTGTAATGTTGCTCAATGCTAGTAGTTAGCATCTCTAGCAGGGAAGTGCTTGAGGATACGTTCTTTAAAATGTGTATATTTAAGTAAATAAAAAGGACTGTTTGGCTGACCACTTGTTGCAGATGGAACTGTAGTGCCCCAAGAATTTCGGTGTAAGTTGTAGAGACACTCGGCTTTCCACCGTCTCCAACACCCGATATTTTAAGTAAGAGGGTGAGAGAGTGGAGATGTGTCTTCCTCGCCGCTGATTTCTGTGTGTGCAGGATGGACGTGTATCGGGAGAATACTGCAATAGTGATGGTCGATCGGTGCGGACAAGTGTTTGCAGTGCGAGCCATGGAAGCTGTATGTCCAGTACAAGGAGCAAGCACGCTCTATTCCTTGGTGGTGTAACAATTGTATTGTTGTGAACAAATGAATTATGTATTGAACTAAAGACATTTACATTTGACTTTCTAGTGTTGGACTTGCGAGAAGGAAGAACTGGCTTTATAGGAATTATTAAACCAAACATATTGTAATTGTATCTGTTAGTATCTAATGGTCCAAGATGGGGTTGACTCATGAGAGTTGAACGCTAGTGTGAAACTTATGAAGTTGTTTTATTGTGGAAAAGAAAATATAACTGAACTGAACAAAAGTATCCTGAGAGTACAGAATCATTTCAAGAGTAGAAAAGAAGTCTATTTTGAAATTTCCTTAACCAGCTCTAGTCTTCGAAGAAGAAGAGTTTGTGAAGATCGATGCAGCCGTCTGACCCGAGAAGAAGATAGGCTCCACACAATATGTGAGTCAACTGTGAGAGACATGTTAGTCATGCACCCCAGTACCACACTGTCTCCTGTTGTCAGAAACTGTTAGAGAACCAAGGCAGCAAGACAGAGGCAGCAGATTTCACTTTGGTCCAAAGCACGGCGATTTTCATGCAGAATTTGTGTTGTTTTATTGCGTATTTAGTGGGTAATAAATGATGAAACACAGTGAATGGTTGTTTGGCCTAATTGTTGAATGACAGTTTCGAGAATATGAAATTAGCTACACCAAATGTGTGTAATATATGTCGGGCTGTTTTTCGTTTGTTCTCAGTACTACGCATTTACTGTATCCAGTGTTTGAGTCTGGGAACAGACCTTTATTCTGAGGTCCCATCCACTTTTCCCAATAAAAAGGCAATTTCTCTTCACATAGTCATCCTTGCAACCCCCACCCCCCAATTATGAACCGTGGATGACAACAACAACAACAGTTGTCATAGGCTTGAACTTGTACAGCCTTTGAAAACAAATTTTATATGGATGTAAAATACCTAAAAACTCATAAAGCATCTATAGCAAGTCACTTTATCAATATACTGCAATGTCTGCTGCATCCTGTGCAGATGCAGTTAGGTTCATGTTGGAGCACAAGATGTGTGGGCACAGACAATTGCTTTATACCACCTTTGAATCATGGTGAGAGATACATCAACATCAGATCAGTACGCTATGACTGACATATATGTCTTAATCCCCTTTGACAGTTACAGTCATCCATCCCCAATCAACATCACAAGCACATTACAGTTAATCAGATGTCAACTGTTCGAGTTTACGTTAGGTCACAAATAATGACATCCAGTGGTGTGTTTGTTTGTTTGTGTTTATTTAACATGTTTTTTTACTTTAGATTAGATTAGATTAGCACTTAGTGTCCTACTATTGTTAAAACTTCTCTCCAGACTTATTCCACAGCTCTGCATCCTGTACTATTGTTGCCATAAGGGTCCACCACATGATTGCAGCTGTCTTTTCTTCTTCCTTGTCTTCCCCTACTGATTTTGCCTGTCAGGGATGGGTAGTCTTTTCGCAAATAACCAGAGGCATATCAACATGATGTTTCCTGTGTCTTAGAATTTGTGCCCAAGACCTAACTATCCCTGAAGAAAACTGAGTAACATTATAAGCCCCATGAAGAAACTGGAAACTTTTTGCAGTAGATGGGTTTGTGGAATTTCATTTCACAGTGCCGACATGTGCACTGGATCCTATGTAAGCATTTTAGTCATTGGGCTGGAAAATGAAATTATAGTTCAGCACACATGATGGACGAGATTTATAGGCTTATAATAGTGGATTGTGATGTAACTTTTTGCTTAATTAGATCAATGACAAGAGGACATTCGGAATCATAATTTTTACTGTTTTCATCACTTTACTGATGTTTCGTTTGTATTTAGTAAATTTACCAAATTAAAGACCAATTAATTACACTTACATCATTATTCAAAATTCCATTGTCTGAGTTTAGACTCATCTGCAAAGTTTTGAATTGTGTGCACACTACATTTCTAGAAGTCTGTTATGGGTGTCTTATAATACAGTGAATATTTTTTGAAAAGTAGATGATTCAGTAAATTTGTGTTACTATTTTGATAATATTGCCCATTCATGATAGCTTTAATGGCTGTAGGCACCTAAGTACTTGTTATATCATTACTGTTGATTGAAGTGTGCTGATTGAAGTGTGCTGTCATCAATTGATTGGGAAAATATAATCACTACTTCTTAAAACTTAGGGATAGTAACTATTAGGTGTAGTTGTATGAATGTGTAACATTTCTTAAGCTGGACTGTTAATGGTTTCATGTTCTGTTCTATCTTTTAAGAATAACTATCCAAAAATTTATTTATTTAGATTTTTTTGTGTGGAGTCGTCAATATGATGGCCTTTGCAAACGTCAAGTACAGTTACAAGCATAAAATACATTTAGATCTTAGCCTTACAGGTAGTAGTCAAACAGTAAATTGATGCTTGTCAAAATACATTACATCTTACACTTATTAATACAGCCAATTATTTTTTTATACATTATTTTACAGCTCTTAAACTTAACCATTTAAAATTCGTTGAGTGAATAGAGACACTTTTCAATTACGAATTCTTTTAGTTCTGATTTGAATTGCTTTTTATTACTGTTTTTCATGGACTCTGACAGTTTATTATACCATATCGATCCATTAGTATATGGGATCTGGTCCGTCATTTTTAATCTTGTTCTTTGTCGGCAGTAATTTTCTTTGGACCTGGTGTTGTGGTCATCTATATCACTACATTTAGTTACTTCAGTTTTCTGTGATACAAAAATTGTAATTAATTTATAAAGATACAAAGAGTATGTAGTGAAGTACTTGTGTTGTGTGAAGACATCATGGCAAGAGTCTTTATAGCTAGACCATTTATAATCCTTAACCCTCTTTTTGTAGCAATAGTACTCTGTTAAGGTGAATGTCAGCAGCACAACCCCATATTTCTATACTGTAGCTAAGATGGGGATAGATTGTCCCATAATACACAGTTTTAAGCATGTGGGTGGGCACCATTTTGGACAGTTAGCTAATAAGATAGAACCCATTGCTGACTTTTTTACATACAGCGTTAATGTGGAAGTTTGCATCCAGATGGACCCGTAGAAATTTACACTTGTTTGCTTCCTCTGCCACCATACCGCATATCTCATTTACATATGAGTGGTGTGAGCTGCCAGTTGTAAATATTAGCATCTGGAATTTATTTACATTGACCTTTAATCCTTGTGCATGAAAATATGAACTTAATTCTAGTATCCCATTACTTGCTGAAAATTTCAGTTTCTCACAGTCTTTACCATGAAATAAAACTGAGGTGACATCAGCATAATTTACAAAGTGCGAGTTAATGGGGCGTACAATGTTGTCATTATGTGCTAAAAAGGGGAAAGGTCCAAGAATTGAGCCTTGAGGGATTCCCTGTGTCACTGTTTCACTCGTGGATTGAAAGGTTAAGATCTTATTGACAATTTTATGTGGAAGTTTGGTACACTATTTCCAATTAACCAAATAGGTGAATAGAAGTTTCAATGACGCATCACTGATATTGTACTCCTGCAGTTTTTTTAAGCTAAGCTCATGGTTTACTGAGTCAAAAGCTTTGCTCAAGTCAAGGAATATTCTGGCTGTGTGCAAACCCCATTCTACATTGCTATATATTTCATGGAAGAAACTGATAACAGCAATGGCCATGCTTAGTTCTTTCCTAAACCCATGTTGCGATTCGGTAAGCATTTTGTGTCTTGAGAAAAATGTTGTGAGTTGTGATAGAATAACTGTTTTAAATATTTTACTGAAGGTAGGGATTAGTGATATTGGTCTATAATTTGAAACTACTTCTTTACTTCCCTTGTTATGGATTGGCTGAATTACACTTATTTTTAAGGCATTTGGGTATATGTTTTCATTAATACTACAGTTGATAACATTGGTAAGGGGTTTAGTTATTTCATACCATCCCATCCAGATGAATGCTTGTTCTTTAGCTTTTGTATTGCGTTAAATATTTCCTGTTGATTCACCTCCATAAATTCGAGCTCTATACCATCCATGAAATCATTTGGTGTGCCAGCCTGTAGATCTATAATAGGGGCTGGTTGGTCAAAAGGAGAGAGAAAATGCTTATTGAATAAATTACATACTTCATTTGGATCTTTCACTAGACGGCCCTCATGTCTAATGCTAACTGCTTCACTCTGTCCCTTGCCGGTGGCTTTACAATGTTTATTGATTAGTCTCCAGGATGCCTTACCTATTTTGGCTGAATGCTCTGTTGCAGCATTGTTTATCTGTTTCCTCCAGTGTAAAAAAAAGTCTGTCTTAAAAGTTTTTTTGGCCTGATTGTACTTTTACTTAAATATATATAGCTTTGTTTCCTTATATAAACAGTCAAGATCATATATATTCTGCCTTAACTTAATCATCCTAGGTGAAAGTTTCAGCCTAGTATTACTTTCAAGACGAGAGTTGGTTCATACCCTGGTTATTTCTTTGAGAGGGCAGCAGCAGTCAAAGTGCTTCAGCATTGTCCTATAAAAGTTTTCCTATTTGCTTTCTGACTCTTTAGTTTGGTAAATAGCGTCCCATTTCTCCTCTGCTAACTTAGTTTTGAAGGCACTGATGTTGCTGCTATTCAGAATCCACTTCTTCTCAATTGTCTTCGTTGCCGTTGGTACAGCAAATCTTAAATATTCTAGCACCTGACAATAGTGCTCTGAGTAAAGAAAATCAACACTTTGAACGTTACTACTATCTTTTACATTTTTGTTGACTATTACTTACGACTATCACAGACTCATAATTTATCTTACTGGAGCCTGATTCTGTTACTGTAGTGTCAAGAGTTCACTATATTTGTGAGATTATATGGGTTTAATATATCTGTTATTTTCAAATAGGTTATACTACAGGAGTTGCATCAATATTTAAGTCTCCAACTATGCTAAGGTCAGTGGGGCCTGTTTGTTTAGTTGCCCTATGAAGTCTATCACGATAGTACAACATATCTGTATTTGGTGGGCAGTACATACCAATAACTTTATGCTTAGCTATCCTGCTTGAATGAGTGTTTATGTGGACCACAACACCAGCCAATTCAATTGTTCCTTCTGTGCAGTATTGTTTAACGAATGAGTGGAAGATGTTCCTTTACAGATATTGCCACCCCACCCCCTTTGTGTTGTTGCCTGCTATCTGCTAACGCATAACCATCTAGTTTGTAATACTCAATTTCATTGTCATTTAGTCCGTATTCTGTAATTACTAACGGGTGTGGTGAATTCTCATCCACAAATACATGCAGCAGATTGAGATCTTACGTGGTTGGGTATTTTCTATGACATAAGACACCACTTCTCATGCGACTTCTACTACGTGAGGCAAAATATTTGAATTACAATGAAGTTACTCTCACATTCAATTCAAAATTGCTCCATCCCCATCTCTGAAACAACAATAGATATTCAAAAACAATTTTCACCAACATGAACAGCAGGGACTTTGGAAACCAAATACAATGCAAAATTTTAAAACGTAAACAAATATTACTTTCAACACAAACTTGTGTATTTTTAAATGGACACTCTCTAGTATTTCGTATGCAATCAACAGCATGAAAAATCACAAAAATACTGGCATTGGTTGCATCACAATACGTCAATTACATCTCGAGAAATTGTGAAGCGAAGTTGACACTTGAAATAAATGAAGCACACAGCTACCGCGCGTCCTGAGACTCAAGCGTGCACCTCACACTGCCCGTGTCAGGGGCTCAAAGGGAATGTATGTACAATTCACAAAAATAAACAAGTAACACGTCCAATGCAAAGTTACATTTTTCAAATTGTAAATGTATGTTTATTCTATTGAAATGACAAATAGAGCTACAATTACAGATAACACACTTGAATTCACTTTACTAAACACATTTACTAGTGCCCTGTCGCCCACAGAACTGTATTGTTGTGCATTACATCCAGCATAGAAAATACACCCACATGTTGACCAATAAAACTGTGTCACGTCAACATTTTTTCGAAGTGCACTCTGTTTGCACCAATACACGTTTGCAGACAGGTAACGAGAGAGTGTGGCACAGATTTAAGAGTTTCTACAGATATTGCCCCACACGTTGCAGTAATATGATGTTGCATATCCTCTACTGTCATTGGGGGTTCTAGATACACTGTCTCTTACTGCGCCCCAGAGAATGGTGTCAAGTCGTGGACCATTCTGGCCATCGCACAGTACCTCCCCGCCCCACCCATTTATTTGGAAATGTCACATCTAGAACATCTCTGGCAACTTTTGCATTGTGTGCGGGACATCCATCATGCTGGAACCACATTGATAGATGAGTTTCCAATCCTAGATCCTCCATGAGGAGCGCTAGTGTGTGTTGAATAAATGATGCATATCACTGTTCATTCAATGTTCCATGGTAAATATAGGGACCTAAAATACAGTTAGCAATGATATCGCACCAAACATTGACACTCTGCTGTTGTTGATGAGCAACTTGGCGAATCCAGTGGGGATTTTGCACAGATCAGTAGTGCGTGTTCTGCAGATTCACATTACCAGGATTTGTATCTGAAGCATCGTCCATAAACAACGTATTGCTTAGGAATACTGGATTACCTTGCAACTGTTGAAGTGCAAAATGATAGAATGCAATGCGGGATTCAAAGTCATTCCCATACAGTTCTTGGTGCAGTGATATATGGAATGGGAGAAACCAATGCCGATGCAAGATTCTGCACACAGTACTGTGGCTTATTCCTACACCTCACGCAATTTCTCATACACCCAACTGAGAATTGTGCGCTACAGTAGCCAGAACAGCAGTTTTGTTTCGATTGCCATTCACTGGCATTGTACGTCGACGTTTTGTGGAAGCCCAGTTTCCTGTTTCCATGAGTGTCTTGCAGATGTTGCCAATGGTTCGACGTGACGAACACCGCCAATCTGGTTAGCGGTCAGCATACAGTGTGTCACAACTTCGGTTGCATTTCTGTGACATTCATCATAAATTAAAATAATATCTAGTTTTTCTTCATTACTGAAGGCCGGCATATCGACTAGATGACAGCAAATGTAACAAGCAACAAGAAAACAGATTTTAATGTGGCAATGTATGTGAATTATGATACAGTATGAGAACAGTTGAGCAGAACAGATTAGAAGACACTTGTACACTGAAGGTAGAGCATGCCGTGGTGATTTGGTATGTTTACAGTAGGATACAGGCACCAGTGCAGGCAACCCCTGCTCTGACCACAGTACTACCTGCGATGTATTACGTCAGAAACCGTGACGCCGTTGCTATCCTTTACAAGCCATATATTTCAGAACTTATAGAGGTTTAGAAACGTGAAACCAAGTGTGTTACCACTAATTGTACCTCTAGTTGTCATTTCGCAACAATAAACATTATGCACAGGACGTGCAGTATAATACCACATTATTTGACACATTATAAGAGATGGATCGGTTCAAGTAAGGTACAGCTCAAGAAGGGGCTAAACTATCCCCCTTTAGGAGTGACATCAATGAAATATGGGCCAATGATGTGTTGTCATACAATACCACACCGTACATTAACTCTTCACTGACGTAGTACGGCAATCACATCTTGAGTACCGGCAGTGTGAGGTGCACACTTGAGTCTCAGGATGTGCGCTAGCTGTGCACTTCATTTATTTCAAGTGTCAGCCTCACTTTGCCATTTCTCGGGATGTAATTGACGTATTGCGATTCAACCAACCCCATTATTTTTGTGATTTTTCATGCTATTGATTGCATACAAAATAATAGGGGGTTTCCATTTAAAAATACAAAAGTTTGTGTTGAAAGTAGTATTTTTTTACATTTTAAAATTTTGCGTAGTATTTGGTTTCCTAAGCCCCTGCCATAAGTTCGTGCTGGTGAAAACTGTTTTTGAATATCTATTGTTGTTCCAGAGATATTTGAGGTGGCAGAGTTAGGTGAGACACCCTGTATAGTGGAGCTATTTTCACTTTATTAAGTGAGTATTTATAGTTGTTAAGTAAGTTATTATGAAAATATCTCCACAATTAGAGCAGTCAACAGCCAACCACACTGAAGAGCCCTTAACAAGTGTATTTGACACTGTTCATTTCATTGTCTCCTCTGTCAGTGGCTGGAACACTTTTTGCACTATGAGGGGTGTCAAATGTATCACCCCTGCCTCAGCTCTCCCAACATCTGAAGACGCCAAGAGGCTTAAACTGGCATCATCTGCAACACAACTAGGTCACCTAGGTATTAACAGACTTAAGTCAAACATTGAATTACAGCATATCACTGTTATAGATTGGAACATCATAAGGTCTACTCCATCAGACATGCTGACCTTGCAGGATATGCTACGATAGTGTGGTATGTGGCTCCACTCAGTGCAGCCCACTCTATAAGTGCCAGAAATTCCTGAATGGAAGAGATTCACATAGTCTGCCAGTAACACAATGGTGAGAGAGGAGCATTAAGTTTTTGTCATTCATTAATTCACCACAAAGTAACTACAAGATGGTTACATGGCTGTACAGTATGCTGTCAAGGACAAACAGCAGCAAGATGACACATTTATCAATACAATCCCTTTCCCACTAACACTATGTAGGTCACTGACATCTCATTTACAAATTAAGCACTCAGCCATTGTTTATACAGACATATTTTATGAGTATGTACTGAAAAGTAATGCCTGTGAATTTTTTGTGTGAAAATTCCTAGAGCTTTTATAAGAAAAACAAATGTTATTAACATTCTTTATCTATATTCTTCAGTCTACATATTTGCAGCTCTCTGCTGCTAGGGGACTCTAAATTGTAGCTGCTACCATGGTGGTGTGTAACCATGGCAGCGCAAGAGAAACAGCATGCTGTAATCGAGTTTTGAATGTGGAGAGTTCATGCACAAATGGAGCACCCTCTCCTTCACCATGACAATGTTAGATAACACATGAGCACTGTGACATCTGCAACAGTCAAACACCTTGGGTTCCCTGTCACCGATCATCTTTCATTTGGTCCTGACTTGGCCCTATCCGATTTTCATCTGTTTCCAAAACTTAATGAACATCTTCAAGGACTTCACTTTGATAATGATGCAGCAGTGCAAGTAGAGGTGAGGTTGCGGCTGTGTCAACAAAGCCAAACATCCTACAGTGGCAGTATTGACAAACTGGTCTCTCATTGGAAGAAACGTGTCCATCACTTGGATGACTGTGTTCAGAAACAAATATATAGACTTTAAAAATGAAAATGTAGAATGTTAACAGCATTTGTGTCATTTAAAAAGCTTTGAGAGTTTTCACATAAAAAATTCGAAGGAATTACTTTTCAGCATGCCCTCATACATAAAACTTCACTTACTAATTGCAAATAAGAACTCACTTACTAAACTGAAAATAACTGTACTCTATTATATGAACATGAGCTCAGTGAAGTTATTTTGTCCGCTTAGATAAGAGAACTGGACAGGAATTGCTGGGAGATACATCTATCTGTAAATTGAAAAACTAGCATCATTGGTGGTGCAGGAAGTTGCATTTCTCAAAAGAATGCTACAACCGCTACAACTGCTGTACATTCTAAGAATCTATTGGCCTCTAGCAGTGTAGAACAGTCTGCAGAAATTTGTGTAGATTCTTTAGATTTACATAGCTCTGTTGTCAGTGTCTGCATTGTTTTGTGTAGTTTAGCACAATCATCTCCAAGATAAACAACTGCATAATGTGCCATTCTGTCACCACTGTGTTATTATCCACAACTTTGCCTGCTCTGTCTACAACTCCATTTAGGTCTTGGATATTGTTGTCATTGGCAATTCTGAATACCATCTTCAGTATCTTCCCATCAGCATTTAACCATCCCCTCTTGCACTGTTGCCAAGTACACACATCTATTGCCCGTTGCAGTTCTTCCTGTAATCTCTTGTAGGAGATACACAACCTGTGGCATTCACCCCATACTTATTCAAACACTCTTTTTTTCTCTGTGTCATGATGCAACTTTGAAAACCTTCGCACCTCATTTTCCCACGTATTATATCAGTTTTAGTGTACACTGGTCATTAGTTAGAAAACATAGTGTTACTGGGAAAGGGATTGAAATGGTAAATGTGGCCTCTTGCTGCTGTTTGTCATTGACAGCATACTGCAAAGCCATGTAACCATGTTGTAGTCACTTTGTTGTGAATTAATGAATGACAAAAAATTAATGCACTTCTCTCACTATTAATTATGTTACTGACAGACTGCATCAGTCTCTTCCATTCAGGAATTTCTGGCACTTATAGAGTGGGCTGCACTGAGTGGAGCCACATACCACACTATCGTAGCATATCTTGCAAGGTCAGCATGTCTGATGGAGTAGACCTTATGATGTTCCAATCTATAACAGTGATATGCTGTAATTCAATGTTTGACAATACTACATCCCAGATGGTTCTCCTTCTTGATAGGACTGTGGAACATGAATGAATGGATGAATGAATTCATGTTTAGTCAGTATGATAGTGCCTCACCAGTAGTCAATGGGAGATGCTACAGGATAGACATTACACATCACATAAAGATCTACTGTACATTCCAAGAACAGTCAATAAACATACTACTGTCTCTAATATATTTCTCCGTTGATTTTTGTGGCATTTAAATTACGTAATTCTGGCTTCCACAGAGATGTAGTGATTGTTGTTTTCCCTGAACATTATTCACATCTACATCTACACCATACACTGCATACTCTGTGGCAGAGGGTACTTTTGGTACCACTTTCTGATCCCTCCAACCCTGTACCACTTGTGAATAGTGCATGGGAAGAATTACCGGTATTGTCGGTAAGCCTCTATATTGGCTCCAATTTCTCAAATTTTCTCCTCATGGTCAATTCGTGAGATGTATGTGGGGGGAAGTAATAAGTTGTCTGACTCCTCCTGAAAAGTGCTGCCCCGAAATTCCAATAGTAAATCTCTCCACAATGCACAATGCCTCTCTTGTAACACCTGCAAGTGGAGTTTGTTTAGTATCTTCGTAAAGCTCTCTCACCAGCTAAACGATCCCGTGACGAAAAGTGCCATTCTTCATTGGATCTTCTCTATATCCTCTATCAGTCCTACCTCATAGGGATTCCAGATAGAGGAACAATACTCAAGAATCGGGCGAACAAGCACCTTATAAGCCACTTCTTTCTCGTATGAGTTACATTTCCCTAAGATTCTTCTGATGAATCTGAGTCTGTTGTCTGCTTTTCCCACTATCTGTTTTATATGGTCATTCCACTTATGCCTAGATATTTTACGGCAGATGCTGTCTCCAGCTGTTTGTCATCAATAGTGTAGCTGTACAGTAGTGGATTTCTTTTCCTGTGTATGCACAATATGTTACATTTATTTATGTTCAGAGTCAACTGCCAGTCTGCACCAGTCATCAATTCTCTGCAGGCAGTTCTGCAAGTTCTTACTATCTTCTGGCATTGCTACTTTGGTATAAACAACTGTGTCATCTGTGAATACCCTTAAAGAGCATCCGACACTTTCTACTAGATCATTTACATATATTGTAAACAGCAACGGTCGTATCACACTTCCCTGTGGTACTCCGGATATTACCTTTACATATGTCAATTTAGTTCCATCAAGAGCGACGTGTTGAATTCTGTCTGCAAGAAAGTCTTGAATCCAATCGCAGGTCTGCTCCGATACTTCATAAGTTCGTATTTTTTTCATTAACTGGCAATGCGGGATGGTGTCAAATACTGTACTGAAATCAAGGAACATGGCATCAACCTGAGCACCATTGTCCATTGCGCTGTGGATCTCATGGAGGAACAGAGCAAGCTGAGTTTCGCAGGATCTCTGCTTGTGGAATCCATTTTGATTTTTATAGAGAAGATGTTCATTTTCCAAGAACATCATAATTCTTGAGCATAAAACATGTTCCATAATTCTACAACTGATTGACATAAATGATATAGGCCTATAATTGTGTGGATTTGTCTTACAGCCTTTCTTAAAAACAGAAATGACTTGCACTTTTTTCTAGTCATTAAGTACCTTTCGTTGCTCAAGCAATCTATGATAAATTACTGCTAGAAGTTCTCTCACATAATCTTTATAGAATCTTAAAGGTATCTTATCTGATCAAAAAGCCTTTCCACTACTAAGCAATTCTAGCTGCTTTTCAATTCCAAGATTGTTTATCTCAATATCTGCCATTTCAACATTCACATGACTGAAAGGAGGGACAGTGTTACGACCTTCCACGGTGAAACAACTTCAGAAGACTGAATTCAGTATTTTGGCCTTCTCTCTGTTATCTTCTGTTTTGGTGCCGATGTGGTTGCTGAGGGAATGAATAGATGATTTTGACCCACTTATTGGTTTTACATACGACCAAAATCTCTTAGGGTTTTTGCTCAGGTCGGTTGACAACGTTTTACTTTCAAAATCATTCAGTGCTTCTCTCATTACTCTCCTTATGCTCATTTTCACTTTGTTCGGCTTTTGTTTGTCAGCTAGGTTTTTACTTCTCTTGAATCTGAGATGAGGTGCTCTTTGTTTATGTAGCGCTTTCTAACATGGGTATTAAACTACAGTGGATCTTTCCCATTCCTTAAAACCTTACATGGATCATATTTGTCTAGGGCATAGTGAACAGTGCCTTTGAATTTTTTCCATTTGTTCTCCACACCTTATCCTCATCACTGAATATTTGTTGCTGACTGTTGAGATACTCTGAAATTTGTATCCTGTCACCCTTGCTGAGAAAATGTATCTTCCTACCTTTCTTAACATTCCTTGTAGGACCCGTTGTACTAAATGTCACAGCCTTATGATCACTGATACCTTCCTCTACATTAACTGATTCGATGAGTTCAGTTCTATCTGTTGCCAGGAGGTCTAAGATGTTACCCTCATGTGTTGATTCTCTGACTATCTGCTCAAGATAATTTCGGACATGACATCCAGAACAATGACACACGATTCCCTGTCTCTGGTACCAAATTTGATGGCATAACACTCCCAGTCTATACCTGGCAAGTTGAAGTCACCCCCTATTAGAATGGCATGATCAGGAAAATTATTAATGATATTCTACAAGTTCTGTCGGAAGTGCTCTACAACTACAGATCCTGACCCAGCTGGTCTATAAAAGCATCCGATCAGCATTTTTGACCCTTCTTTGATACTCAAAACTCAATTTCATCCAGATTAATTCTCATTCTGAATCTGTGATAACCTCGCTAGATTTTATTAAATTTTTTACTGCAATAAACACACCACCACCATTGGCAACTAACCTATCCTTATGATAAACATTCCAGTCTGAACTTAGGACTTCTTTGTCATTGACGTCTTACTTCAACCAGCTTTCTGTTCCCAATACTATCTGTGCATTATAACCTTCAGTAAGCGATACTAATTCTGGGACCTTTCCGTGGATGCTCCTGCCATTTACTAAAATCATATTAATCTTTTCTATCTCTGATCTGTGATGACCAAGACTCTCTGAGGCCACTGTGGCTGATTTAACATGCAAATCAGTTTTGCTCCCAAGGAAGGGGTCCTCTAAAAAAAATTTTAAAAAAACACACCATGTGCATGCCACACGTACTCCGCTACCCTAGTAGCTGCTTCCCGCATGTAGTGCACGCCTGACATATTAAGGGGAACCCTACAATTCTGCACCGGATAGTGGAGGTCGTAAAATTCACATCCGATACTATCGGTGGGCCGTCTGAGCCTCTGGTTAAACCATCCACTCTGCTCCAAACCAGAGGACCGCGATCAACCCTGGGTACAATGCTACAAATAGACAGCTTAGCCTGCACCCCGCTTGCATTGCTAGTTGGCTTCACCAAATCAGCCAGCCACCAAAAAGAGCCGAGGATGGTCTCAGAACCCAAGCGGCAGGCATCATTCGTGCCAACATGTGCCACTACATCCAGCTGGCTGCACCAAGTGTGCTCAATAGCTGCCGGCAGGGCCTCCTCCGCATCACGAATGAGACCTCCCGGCAAACATACCGAATGCACACTGGAATTCTTTCCCACCTTGCCTGCTATCTCCCTGAGGGGCTCCATCATCTGCCTAGCATTGGAGATCCCAATGACTAGCGTACCCACCCTCTGTACATGTCTGGACTGGGCAGGAAAATCGACAGCTGGCCCAACAGGAGAGGCCTCCTGTGCTGGCTCAGAGTTATCATCAACACTGAGAAGCACCTCATACCTGTTGCTAAGATGTAGGGAGCCACCCACATGGCCTGCTCCCTCTTTCAACTTCCACCCAGTGACATGTGGACCCACCACTGTCTGCCACCGACTGTGGAGTGAGGATGGACCAGTCAGATGTTGCATATCAGAAGCCATAATGACATATGGCTCACCAAGAGATTCCAGTGGTACCAAAGGTGTTGCAGGTCTCGTCACGGGCACCCCAACATACCCGCAACTTTGGGCATTACCTAGAAGCTTGTCAACAGTAGCCAATGCAGCTTCCAGCTCTTTACGGATAGCAGACAACTCTCCTTGTGTCCACTCACAACAAGCACAGTCCCTAGCCGTATCTTAACTGTGTATAAAATAGATATAATGTCTCAAATGGCGCTACTGAGTTTGACAATATACCAAAGGAGAATAAAGTAATACTAAAAGTTGGTGTGCATATTTCCCACTGTACTCTGAGATCACAAGCTATTAAACAAAAATAAATTTCTCTACACGGAAAATTTACACTAGGAAGCCGCCCTACACAATGATACTCACAAGACTTATGCAAAAACAAAAACTACGATTAATTTTTTAACCACTAGTCTACAAAGTAAAATACACATATACAGTTTGTTTCTTTGCAGAAGCATGTGACCAAAAAACAAAGACTAAATTAATTTACAGTTCATCACACAAGTGCTACTGATTCGCAAATCAGATATTAATGGGTTAGCGATATCTGCACATTATGTACTGCCTGCTACACACTGTACTGTAGCTTGCAGAGTGCAAATTTAAATGTTGAACAGACATTAAGTTTCTACCAGGCCAGAATAAACTAAAGAGAAATATTGCAAGTATAGTTTTCAGTTATATTACTCCAGGATAGTGTTAAAGCATTTGGCACTTAGCCCCTACACATTCTGTGGAAGGTAAGAAAAATTTTCAAATAAACTTATTTTAAAAGCATGTGTCCCACGAATCTTTTGTGACAGCATTTTTAGCCAAGATTTGATTAACAATAGTTGCATCAGAAAACTTACACTATGTGATCAAAAGTATCTGGACAACTGGTTGAAAATGTCTTACAAGTTCATGGCGCCCTCCATCGGTAATACTGGAATTCAGTATGGTGTTGGCCCACCTGTAGCCTTGATGACAGCTTCCACTCTTGCAGGCATACATTCAGTCAGCTGCTGGAAGGTTTCTTGGGGAATGGCCGTCCATTCTTGACGGCATGCTGCACTGACTAGAGGTATCAGTGTCGGTCGGTGAGGCCCAGCACGAAGTCGGCGTTTCAAAACATCCCAAAGGTGTTCTATAGGATTCAGGTCAGGACTCTGTGCTGGCTAGTCCATTACAGGGATGTTATTGTCATGTAACTGCTGTACCATAGGCCGTGCATTATGAACAGGTGCACGATCTTGTTGAAAGATGCAATTGCCATCCCTGAATTGCTCCTTAACAGTGGGAAGCAAGAAGGTGCTTAAAACATCAATGTAGGCCTGTGCTGTGATAGTGCCACACAAAACAACAAGGGGTGTAAGCCCCCTCCGTGAAAAACATGACCACATCATAACACCACCACCTCCAAATTTTACTGTTGGCTCTACACACACTGACAGGTGACATTCACCGGGCATTCACCATACCCACACCGTGCCATCGGATTGCCACATTGTGTACCGTGATTTGTCACTCCACACAATGTTTTTCCACTATTCAATCATCCAATGCTTATGCTCCTTACACCAAGCTAAGCATCGTTTGGCATTTACTGGCGTGATGTGTGAGTTACGAGCAGCAGCTTGACTATGAAATCAAAGTTTTCTCACCTCTTGCCTACCTTCATGGTACTTGCAGTGCATCCTGATGCAGCTTGGAACTCCTGTGTGATGGTCTGATAGATGTCTGCCTATTACACGTTACAACCGTCTTCAACTGTCAGCGGTCTCTGTCAGTCAACAGATGAGGTTGTCCTGTACGCTTTTGTGCTGTACATGTCCCTTCACATTTCAGCTTCACTATCACATTGGAAACAGTGGACCTAGGGATGTTAAGGAGTGTGGAAATCTTGCTTACAGATGTATGACACAAGTGACACCCAATCGTCTGACCACATTCGAAGTCCTTGAGTCCCGTGGTGAGCCCCATTCTGCTCTCTCACGATTTCTAATGATTACTGGGGTCGCTGATATGGAGTACCTGGCAGTATGTGGCAGCTCAATGCACCTAATATGAAAAACTTATATATTTGGGGGTGTCTGGATACTTTTGATCACATAGTGTATTTGACCATTGAGATGGACTTTGAACCCTGAATGGAAACAGTAAAATATTTGACAGTTATACTTTGGTGGAATGGTAGTTACAAATAGATTTGCTGGCCACTCTTGAATGCTGATGTCATCGAACAACAGTGAGCTGGCATTGTGGCAGCCTGCTTAATTCATCTTCCCAGATGCATTCATCCAGCACACCTCTGTAACGTTTAGGATGGCACTGCCTCATATATTAGGCAGACTTCTTGCCTATCATGGCAGTCTGAGGTTGTAAGATCTGAGGACAATGGCAGTGGCAGGTTACAAAAGCTCAAGAATTTCATCTAATTGATGTAGCATGAAAACAGAGAACATTTTATCTGGTCTAAAAGCAGACATGTTTTAACTGTAGTAAAATAATCACATATACAGAAGTTTGTCTTTTACATTCAATCACATTGCAATGTGGGAACAAGTTGATATCATTACAAATTACATAGTTTAGAAGTTAAGCCAAGTTAATATAATGTGATGTACAAAGCAGCCTCCTTAGTGGTTGTGGTAAAATATTTGTGGAGCACTTATGTAAAGGCTTTAACATTTCTGGCATGAGTGGAAGAAAATGATATCCTTTGTATGCTTGAAACTGCTGAAGCTGAAGTTTATGGTAAGATCAATAAACGTAAAAAGGCATTGATTTGAGAAGTAAGCCATGATTTAGGAAAGATCAACCAGAGTTAGGTGCAGATGTAAAGTTTTCACCATTTATACTATGAGTTACTTAATAGGGTGAACACACAAAAAGATAGGTAATTTTTAATGAATTTTTAAATATTTTTTCTCAAATAAAGCAAAAGTAATGCTGAATCTGATGATATGGTTTTATTCCTTACATTTTTGTCTTCAATTAATCATTTTTGTGTTCCATCAAAAGCTCCCTTTAACCACTGCATCAGGTTGCAACCAGAAATTAGTCTTCAGTGGGAAGTCTTTATTGGATCAGTAACAAAATAACTTTGCATAAATCATTTTCTATAAGCATGCATAGGATTATTAAAAAATCTTGAAGTTCTAAGAACTTTTTTCATTGACAAAATCGAGGCAAAAGTGAGTACCAAAAATAGACTTTTGAAGATCTTGCAAAATGGCTACATATCCTGACAGATAATTCAATTTAGAATGCTGGAATCAAATTCCAATCAAAATTGTATGTACAGTTTGCAAGTTGTGTTTTCCACCAATTTGAAGAATATGGTTTTGAAAAAACATATTTAAAGTATTGGGTTACATTTTTTGTAGTTAAGTGAAACATACCTCTAGTCAGTGATTCCTGGCCCACATAGTAGTCCTTCCATATCCAAATGAAAGTCCTTCTCCATCTTCTTTTATGGCCACGGTGATTCTGCAGGCATCTTTGGCAGATTCTGTCATCCACTGCTTATGGTTGACACACTTTTCATCTGCTTTTGTGCAGAAGTTGTAACAGGTTGGTGCGATCTCAAGTTAAAGGATGTTCGTAATTTCCATAATGTCTGTTAAGCCATCACTGAAATTATTTGTTAACTATTTTCTTCCCATTGTGAATGGTTGTTGGAGACGTTTGATCACAAATTCTCTTGTAACTCAATAATGGAGTTTCTGGTGAACTTGGAATAAACACTGCAATAAAGTAGAGATTGCAGAGAACATTTTAACCCAAAATATCAGTTTTTGAAACTTTCAAAGAGGATTACCCCATTAAGTAATAGGCAAATGATTGATTGGACAGGTAAGAAGACACACCTTGCCATTAAAACTGCAACACTAGACATTACAGAAAACAATGAAATCTTGCTTCTTGTGCATATACAATATTGTTAATAGAATACATGACTAAATTTGTAGCTGGTTTGGTGATATAGAGGGTATGAAATTGAATGACGAGGACTGCCTCCTATGGCAACCACAACAGCTCTAACCTAGCTGTGCAATGATTCAGAATTTTTATTTTTTTATATACGGGAAAGTTATTCTGTGTTGGCTTCACTTTGTCAGATTTCATCAGCCATAGTGGCTGGCTAGCAAGGGTGTGTAATTCTCTCAACAACGCATGACCAACGGTTGTTGATGGCTGAGAGATGGGAAGATTGTGCTAAATAGAACAATACTTGAACACCTTCTGTTTTGACATAGACCGTAACTGTTTTGTCTAGGAATCCTGCATACTCGGTTTGCCTGAAAAACAATTGAACAACTCATATTAATGAGTTTTATTACAAGACAAATACAAACACTTAACTTTGATCTCAGAATTCTTGTAGTCCTTTATACATGATCATCCACAAGTGCAATTACGCAGATGTCTCGCAAGCAACGGGTGACATACAAAATAATCAGAATAGACAAATACAAGTAACACTTCTGGTCGTAGCAACTGCTTCTAACAAAAGTCTGTCAACTGAACTGCACTGACTGTTGACCTCTAACTGTGCTACATAGAGATAGCTAACGAAGATGCTACGATGTATCAGCTAATGAAGTAAAGTGGCTAACACTGAAGCTGCCATCAAAGTGGGCTGCTGCTAGTCGGGCCCGACACTTCTGTTGTTTTCACCTAGGGGCTGCTGTTGTCATGTTATCGTCCTGGAGGGAGGTCACTCAGAATGCAATTGACTGACCTCTTCTCACAGCTTTCTCTTCTCTTTCATTCTCGACGAGCATGCTGGCGCTAACTGTATTATGCCGCATCCCCCCCCCCCCCCTCCCCACAAAGCGAACGGACTATCATTATATGGAGCATGACAACGGGCGGGGAGGCAGGAGCGTGGATGCTCTGATGGACTGGAAGCTGTGGCTGTAGGGGATGTCAGACTTCCAGTTGTACCCCACCATCCACCCTTGTTCTGGTGGAAAAGTCCCCCTGAAAATGCCCAAAAGGGTATGCATCCACCTCCTAAGGACCATACCAAGCTGTACTGTAGAAGGCATTAGATGCTGTGGCGTGGGCGGGTCTAGCTCCATCGGTAGGGCGAGAGGAGGCAAAGGCCCCTTATCCATGGGCATCGTCCCATAGTGTCGTGATGACACCCTCTGGTGGCTGCTGTGGCTGCACTGTCCTTGAGATCCATGAATCTGGGGAAAGAGATACAGAAGGATCACCATGTGCACAACAGTGACGAATTTGATTGAGATGTCAGCACTGCAATCCACCTGGACCTGAAATGAGATACATGCATGCACTAAGTCGACGAAGGATCTTGCCTAATGCCCACCATCTGCTACTGCTAAAAACCCTAAAAACACAACATCATGTGGCACAAAGCGATACTTGCGGCTTCCTTCAGTGCCAGAGTGCTGAGAGGGTGGAGCAGTGTCTGATGGTGGCGGGTGTGAAACAGTTCCACCGGCGATGGTCCATCTCGTGGATGCGAATGATAGGAGGTGAGAAACAGTTGCAGTGCTTGATCCCTGGTGCGTGTGGTGTGGAGTTTGGCCATCTGCTGCTTGAAAGTTCTGACAAAATGTTCCGCTTCGCCATTTGACTGTGGATGGAACAGTGCACTAGTTAGATGCTGTATTCCATTGTGTTCATAGAATGTTTCAAATTCATTTGACGTGAACTGAGGGCTGTTGCTGACACTATGACTTCAGGTAAACCTTTGAGGCAAAAAATAGAGGACAACACCTGAATTGTGTTACGTGACATTGGCACAGCAAAAGGAAACTTGCTAAGCGTGCCAACCACAATCAACCAACGAGCGTTCCAAGGAGGTCCTGCAATGTCAATGTGCACACGTTGCAATGGTGATTGCAACTTAGGCCAATCAGAAAATTTCTGTGGGAGAGCTAACTGATTTTCCACACATGCATAACACTGTGATGTCATCTGTTCTATTTGGATGTCCATACCCTGCCAAGTACAGTGTTGACGCACTAACTGTTTTGTGTGGACATTCCCACAATGTCCTTGCTGAAGTAAATACGCATGGCTGTCCACTGTCATTTTGTACAAGAATCACACCTTGCTGTATAGCAAGGTTATGCCAACGTGCAAAGTTTCTGTGCATGACAGAGTTCTTTATGCTATGAAGTGAGCAAGGCCAAGATGTGTGAGTGTATTTTAGCAAAATGTTCAAATATGATTCAGCTTCCGTGCAATTTTCCTATAGTTCAGAGAAAAGGACTGAAGCAATTCAGAATCCTGAGCATCAATGTAAAAATGCATCAGAAGCGTCAAAGGCTGTATCAGGGCCAATCGGAAGACGTGATAGTGCATCTGCATTACCATGTTGAACTGTCAAATGATACACAATCTCGTACTGGTATTGAGACAACAACAAAGCCCATCTTTACAATTTTTGGGCAGTTTGCACAGGAACCAACTTTATCAGATAAAACAAAGACAACAATGCCTTGTGATCCATTACTAAGTAGAATTTTCTGCCATTCAAATAGTGGTGGAATTTGGTGACACCATACACAATAGCCAATGCTTCTTTCTCTATTTGTAAATAGTTACACTGAGCTTTGGACATCACTTTTAATGCAAAAGCAATAGGCCTGTCTTTATCACCAAATCTGTGCAAAAGCACTGCACTGATTCCGTGAGAGGAAACATCAATTTGCAACACAACTGTTTTGTCAAGATCAAAGTGAACCAAGCATCGATCACTGAGTAATGCATCTTTAAGTTTTTTGAAAAGCTGCTTGTCACTCTTCTGTCCAAATACAGGTGACGTTCTTGCCGTGCAATGGAGCTATATGTGCAGAATTCAGTATGAACTGAATATAATAGTTCCATTTTCCCTAAGATAGACTACAATTTTGTGACATTGCTGGGAACTGGCACATCACATTGCAAGAAACTGGCATGTCATGTATGGCTAACAAATGTGACTGAAGAGGATGTACACCTTGACTGTTCATGACATGACCAAGATACTGCAACTCAGGTTTAAAAAAATCACACTTGTCCAGTCTACGCGTTAGTCCTGCATCAGATAACACATGAAACAAAGTATGCATTTTGAGTATGTCATTTTTGGTACTTGTGCAGTTAGCTGTCCCAAGTACCATTGGAAAATATCAGGTGCAGAAGCACTGCCAAAAGGCAAACGCAAATATTTAAACAAGTCCAAATGAGTGTTCGCAACACTCACAGTTTGAGATTCTTCATCGAGTGGTATTTGAAGGTAAACGCCATGCAAATCAATTTTTGAAAGCTACGACCAGTGTCTAATCTGTCCATGAGATCCTTTGGGCATGGCAATGGACAAGTATCAATCACAGTTTGTGGGTTTACTGTAGACTTAAAATCAACACAGAGGCAAATGTGACCTGAAGGTTTGGGGAGCAAAACCAGTGGACTTGCCCACTGGCTAGTTTTTATGGGTGCATATTAATAGGTGCAACAAAATTGTTAGCCTTGCCTGAACCTCCAGAAAAGAATTCTTTCAGCAAGTTAGCTACACTGTCTTTGGCATTGAATGCAGTCACTGTACATACATTGTCCTGAATTTGCAAGCCAAACGAATCAAAGCCTAATATGTTCTCACAATCATGCAATTGTTGCACAGTGAAAGTCACAGTTCACATATGCAAGCAATACATGGCAGGCAAAGTACATTTTCCGAGAACAGGAATGTTTTGTCCATTATAAGCTGTCATGTGTGCGCTAATTTTAGACAGGTGTGGAGAGCCTAACAGTTCATATGTGTTACGATTCATCAATATAGCAGAGACATCCATGTCCAACTGAAATTTTACACTTTTCCACTAAGATGCAAGTGAACAAAAAGTTTGTTGGACTGGTGTAGCACTGAAGAAACTGTTTGCTTGCTAGTTTCGCTAATACCTGGAGCAGCCTTTGAAAACACTGCATTGATTATATGGGTCTTGTGTCTAGATTTTTGTGAGTGGGCAGAATTCTTATGTTTGTTCCATTGTAAACATAGGGATTGTGCTTGACCTTTCTTGCCACAAGTGTAACACTGTACTTGTCTGGACGGTCATTCATGGTGTTTGTGCCTTGAATAGCACTGAGGGCATGACTTAATTCTGTTCACTGATGTAGCCACCTGTTTAGAGAACTGTTTATGTGACTTGGTGCACGCATGCTGTTGCTGCCTATTGGACTGGTCATGAACAAGAGACGACTCAGCCCAACAAATTGGTGGCTGCTCAAATTTATCGGCTCCCACGGCACCTTAATCATACTGATGTAGAATTTGCAGTGCTGATGCAATGATGGATCCAACTGTTTCAAAATCTGTTCTCTAAGTTTGATATCAGTTACATTGTACATGATCATATCAAGCAACATAACATCTGAATATAAAGCACCACAAGCACATTTGAATTGGCATTTCCTCATAATACCCTGCAAATCTATTAGCCACTCATGATAAGTTTGGTCTGACCTTTTCTTGCAATGAAAGAATTGGTACATAGCTGCCACCACATTAATTTGTTGGTCGTAACAGTTAGTTAGAGAACATACAACGTGATCATAAGAAAGTCCGCTTGGAGTGGCATTAGGGAACAACTTCTGAATGAGGCGAAAGACTGTACATCCCGCCATTGACAAAAAGTAATGTTGTTTCACAATACCTGATACTTTGTGAGCAATGATGTGGGCTTCATACTGTTGCAACCACTCGAGCCATTCCTCTTGTTTTTCATTAAACTGGCAAAAAGGCAGTATGCCACTTGGAGCTACTGTTGTTGCATGTTGGTCAGGTGGTTGCATTGCGTTTGTTGCTTGATTGGCCAGTAACTGCTGTACTGTGTTTATAAGGATTGCAATCTGCTGCATCTCAAACTAAAATATCTGTGTTAGCTGTGTTGTATCTATTGATCGCAGCTGAGGCACCTGAGCAGGGGTTGGGGGAGGAGGGTTTCCTCATTTTGGAATAAGTAAATGCAACAAATAGACAATGCAAACAATAAAAATAAGCACACAAGCAAAGGAAACTTCTGCACAGCCTGCCTGAAAACACTGAATAGAAAAAACACTGTCAAAACATGTAAACACATCCCTGCAAAGAAAAGACAAGGTGGAAGTAAGGCACCAGCAAAATACAAAAGCCCATGAAAAAACAAAATAGAGACAATCTGTGGCAGCTGGTGGCACTGGGTCCAAAACGTTAACCAGTTGTCGCTATGTTATTGCTCCTATATCGTCAGCACCATGTTATTTGTACATCTCGTCACCATGTTGTTGTGTCTAGGATCCTGCACTGCATACTTGGTTCGCTAAACAAACAATTAAACAACATCTATTAATAAGTTTTATTACAAGAAGACAGATACAAATACTTAACATTGATCTGAGACCTCTTGTAGTCCTTTATACATAATCATCAACAAGTGCAATTACACAGATGTGTTGCAAGCAAAAAGCAACATAACAAAATAATGTCTTCTTCAGAACAGACAAACAAAAGTAACACTTCTGGTACTAGCAACAGGGTGTATACGACCCGGGACAACCGGGAGATCCGGGGAAAACCCGGGAATTTTTTCATCCGGGAGAAAACCGGGAAATACCCGGGAATTGTTTAGAATTCCGGGAATTTTTCATTGTTTTAGTTTTCTGTTTAATTTTGGTGATTTTGACTAGTAAGAACCAATACTCTAACAAAGGATGTTACTGTATCCCGCTACTGCAGAATAATACGGCAGCAACAAAACATGAACGAGAGAAAAAAAAACGAAAATAAAACTTAAGTTGCGAAGGAAATTCGCCATATACAACAACAAAACAGTGCTCATACAAGCGTCTGCCAACAGCAAAGTGTGTCAAAGGCTTTAGGAAGACTGCAATGCTTCATAACATGCGCAGTTGAGTCGCGTATGAGTAATATCTTCTCCCGCTTTTGGTTACAGAAGTGTGGCTGGGCGCCACTACTTAATATTGCCCCTGTTCGGAAATATCGTCTGCCAACAGCAAAGTGTGTCAAAGGCTTTAGGAAGACTGCAATGCTTCATAACATGCGCAGTTGAGTCGCGTATGAGTAATATCTTCTCCCGCTTTTGGTTACAGAAGTGTGGCTGGGCGCCACTACTTAATATTGCCCCTGTTCGGAAATATCGTAGATCGGGGCTGATGCACAGAGCAGTCAGAGTTGTGGTGGGGAGGTGGCCGAGGTGGGTCGTCTCCACGTGACCTGTGTTTACGTTCAGTGATTTTGTTGTTTCCTCTTCGTCTATTGCTCTCAAGTTACATGAGAACAAAACGGATTTTTGTGTATTTTGTTAAAATACGTTCGCATAGTTAAGGATGGCCAAAATATGTTATTAGTTCCAGATATTATTTCCACCTCTCTGACAGTCAAGCATTAATCGCCGTGCGGAACAATGAAGTTATTTTTGCCGGCTTGCTAAAGAGATTTGGCTTACATTAATCTTTTCTGCTGAGGAAGTCTATTTATTTGGATCGAAGTATTTAATTTCACACTATTGGCTAGTTTCAACTGTTCGCTGCATTTTAAGTGCACGTATGACATTATGCCATAATAAAGAACCAAACATCAGATAATACAGTACTGGTACTCCAAGAAAATTTACATACGAGTGTGCATTTTAAGCCGAATTATGCATTTTAGTATGTTTCACGAAATTCCGACGCTTTTTAAGTATCCTCTGATGTCTTGTTTCTTTTATGACATAATGTAAGATCTTTTAATGTTTCACACCTACGAACATATATATGGGCTTCCTGCGTCATCGTAGCTGCGCAGGTGCGGTTACGCCTGTTATCTGGCGCTTTCCTGCAACTGCTGAAACGAACCTGTTCCTCACAGGTCGCGGGAAAGTATTGCGAATGGTGGTTTGAAAAGCGTTACATTCAAAGCAAATTTCCTTTTGCGCAAAATGAACTATGTACGAGAATGTACGATGTATTTCTTAAATCACAAAGCGTTTGACTCTGATTTAAAAATCAACTCTTTGAGGGCGACCATTTAGAAGAATTTCGAGCCCAGAAGATGTGAGACATTTGCGTCGTTAATAAAATTTTTACTGGCACATTTTGTGTGTATCTAGAGTGCAACACGCGCAAAAAAGATCAACATTATATGTGGAAGCTTAACTGTGAATGCTACGTATATTAATTTAAACCATTAACTTTTCTTATTTGTGTATTCGCGCTACTTAAGAGTGATCTTGCTATTGGCTGACTATATCACGTGTCCTATGCTGTCATCAGCTGGCGAGATCACGTGACATGAGCTATAACTGGCATACAAAACGTCCCCCCCCCCCCCCCCCCCAGTCACATTTTCTAGAGAGCCGGGAACTACGTCGGTATATAAAACCATAAACGTTCAAAGGATTGATGAATTTTGCAGTGCCGAGGAAGAGTATACTGTCGCTTAACGCAGAAAAAGTGTATTTTCACCCGGGAGAAAGTATATTTTTAACCGGGAAAAATCCGGGAATTTTTTTTTTTCCTTGTCCACGCATACACCCTGTAGCAACCACATCTACCAAAAGTCTGTCCTGGAGGGAGGCCGGTCAGCATGTGTCAGCCCTGATTGGTGTGTCGGCGCTTACTGTACACTGTAACAATAACAGCAAGAGCAAGTTGCGGTTTTGGGTTACCTTTTTGAAAGATGATCTCTTGGAAACACCAAATACAGGGCACAGCCACAGGCCTTTACACATCAGAAATGTAGTGGTCACTATCCAAATTACTGGCTACGTAAACCAGAGATGATCGTGTGTACCCAATGGCACCCCTACCGTAACACCAGGTGCTGGGGCCATATGATAATAATGAATGCTGCCTGATAAAGTTTGTTCGCTTCAGAACCTCCACATATAGATATATCCAATGTAATGTCATACACAGAACTTGAGACTCATGTGAAAAGATGATGTCATGCCACTCCTTTGTCATTAAGTGCACCACTGGTCAGTGTACCTCTCTCTGTTGCTGTGTCAAGGAAAGGTGCAACAGTGGTTACCAGACTGACAGTTGAGATATTCCAGATACTGTTGCTCCCTCTGTCCATGTGGGTAATTGCCTTGTTGCAAATAAACCTCTTCTCAGATTGATATGTGAGATAGCTGTATAATCCTGCACAGCTGAATGGACAATATACATGGAGGAGAAAAATTGTGTCATGAAATTTAAACCCTGTGGATTGTTGATGCCAGTAGGAACCAAAATTACTAATGTCGTGTAGGTCGACAATGCACCATTTTTAAACTATGTGAACTTGGTGCCACACACTCCAATTGGTGGTGGGATTGCTCTGTTGCCATTTGTCAGTTGATGGACAGTGCTATGGTTGTCAGTTTTCACATATAAATGTCCCTTGCCTCGTCACTACTCCAACGTGATACGCACATGTGTCGAATAGGTCTTGCTGTTTGTCTCCACTTCACAACACAGGCTTTCACACATAAGCTTCGCTTCGGAGCACATACACATCACCTGTGATTTAGTCATACGGTAAGCATGGCAACACAGTATTAGTTTGAAGAACAACAAGATATGATTTTTGTTTATGGACTAGCCAACAGTAATGTGCGTGAAGGTTGATGGTTGTATGAGGAAGAGTACCCAGCAAGATGCCACCCACACCCACAAATGTTTACAGCAATTCACCAGCACCTTGGCAAGACCTCGAATATGGCAAGATGCTGCCTTTGAAGAGACTGTTCTCAAGTGCTTTGAGGAAGCAAGTACAAGTACTCAAGTGGATGGACATGACATGAGGGTGATTGATCGGTTAGTCTGGGAGGTTTTGAGGGACGATGGCCTGCATTTATGTAATTTCCACCCTGTCCAAGGCCTGAGGCAGACTGTGAACACAGGCTAGGGTTTTGCCGGTGGTTTCTGTGACATGTTGCATGAGATCCTGACTTCCCCACCATTGTGTTGTTTACCGACAAGTGCACGTTCAATCGTCATGGCGTTTACAACACTTGAAACGCTCATTATTGGGCAAGGGGAAATCCTCATGTCATTTACCTCCATTAACACCAGGAACAATTTTTGTTCAACATTTGGGCAGGCATTGTGGGTAACAATCTGACTGGGCCGATCCGTCAACCTCCTCGACTTACCGGGGCAAATTACCTTCACTTTTCGCAAGAAATTCTACTCAGCCTGCTGGAAGATGTTCCCCTTGATGTACGGCTATGCATGTGGTTGCAGCATGATGGGGCATCTGCACATAACAGTTGTGATGTGCGCGGATATTTAAATGAACTCTTCAACAGCCAGGTGATTGGCAGAGGTGTTTGTAGGACATGGCTCCCGCAATCATCAGATCTCATGCCACCGGACTTTATCCTGTGGGTTCTAGTTCATCCACCCTGGACGCAAACCACCTAGAAACAAAGAGGAATTAATGGGTCACATTCAACATGCCGCCAGTCACATCAGGGCAATGCCAGGAATCCTTGAAAGAGTTCAGCAAAACACCATTCGACGTTACCAAGCTCGTGTCACGTCAGAGGGTCACCAGTTTGAGCACCTGCTTTAAGTAAACTATACCCTAGCTACAAAAAAGACCCTTTTCATGGCCTACACAATCTGTAAAAGACTTTCTGTACTCGAACTAACAGCTATTGCTAGGTTTGTTCATGGTACGTCTTATTATGAAACTACAATGGATGTGTCAGTACACCAGTGGATTGACCCCCATAGTGGAAGGCTGGCACACTACCACTGAGTGTGCGGATCGCATTGAATACATCGTGATCTCTGGCAGGCAAAACATCTGCGGTCATGCATTGTCCAAAGCATCCGGCAACAGTGCAATCATGCAACCAATTATAATGCATGGTGCCAAGTTTCCATAGTTTAAAAACTGCATAGTTGACCTACACAACAGTAGTAACTTTGGTTCCTACTGGCATCAGCTATCCAGGGTTAAAATTTCGTGACACAATTTTTCTCCATCTTGTATATCTGTCCCCTCAGACACTAGTCACAGGGGCTGTTGAGATCTTGAACCTATTGATTCCAAATTCATGTGAGTCATGGGGTTCTGACCAACAAGAGCAACAATATCACAGAATTATAAACCAAAGTCTCATTATGAAACAATCCTGACATGATGGTAGATGTTTTTCCTTTCTGCAGTAGGCATAATAGGGTCTTTTCATGAAAAACTAACTTTCAAATGTGATTTTTGATAGAGGAGCCCATGGCGCAATCTTCCCTTATATACAGAACATAGACAGCTTTACTCCTACCTATTTTGTCCAATTGCATTGAAATGATAATCATTTGCATATGCCAGCAAGCTAGTACATTTTGTGTCAGTTTGGTGTTAGTTGCATACCATTTTCATAGTGTTGCAAATTTAATGGCTTGCACTGTACATCATATTAAGCAGATTTACAAAGCTTTTGATCTTGAAAGTTCACTGTAGGTATCTGTTTCAACTAGTATAATTACAGTGGAGTAGTTACATATGTAGTTTCAAAACTAACAAGGATTTTCAACAGGGTATAAGCAGTAGTTCATTTATTTTAACATTATGTGAGGGAACTACATACCCTGCACAATCCTTATACCTTTTTACGGTGTAGCATTAGTCATTTCAAAATTGATCAGTCACAAACCCATACTCACTATTCTGCCTTTTTATAGTAGGAAGTATAAGGAACAATTCTATCACTGCCAGTACAATTTTTGGATGATTATATCTAGCTCATTTCATGCAGGCACCTGTGTGTTGCTCCACATCACCACTGGAGAACTGCCAACAATACATGCGTATATTGAGAAGATAAGGTCTTCACTCCTCCCTGTGATTGCAGTATCTGAACTCACTGTACCATAACATCAGATTCACAATAGAGATAGCAAGGAACAACCAACCTTCTGCTCCTGGGTGCTAGTCAAGTGGAGACCAGATAGCACACTGGGACACTGCATGTATCATAAACCAATGCATACAGATTTATACTTGAGTGCTTCTAGCTGCCATACCCAGGAAGCCATCCTCAGGTGACTTCATCTTCAGGACACCAGCGCACAGGGCCGGTGAAATTTACAATTAAGCGATCTTAGCAGCTGAGTTGCAGCACCTTCAGATAGCTTTCCAGGAGAATGGTTATAATCACTGACAGGTAATAGCATTACCACCCTTGTACGGTGTGATATCTAACTTAATTTCAGTTTAAGTTAATAGCCTAGCTTGAAGTTATGTAACTCAATCATCAAAATTCAGTATTTGGTGGCAACATCATAAGAAAAACTGGAACCAAAAACGAAAATATTTACTTTCTTGTATTTTGGGAATGATAGCATGTAAAAGTCAAGAATAACTGCCAATGCTGTGATTTGATTTTTATTGCACTTATTTAAGTATCTATGGCCCACAGTCTTGTACAACAATTTGTTTGGTAATTCTTAGTAGACCTTGAAAAGAAATGTTACCCCTATGGAAAACATTATTTAGGAATAATATCAGACTTAAAAAATAAAAAATGATTGCAGACTCAAACGGATATGATAATTAAATAACAATCACACACAAATGTCACTTGAAAAGATCATGAACCAAAAGAAAAGCCTCTGCATTTAAATAATTCACTTTGACCAAAGATAAACACTTCTCATTATCATTAAGTAATAGCAACAGAGAGAGAGAGAGAGAGATGCATATTACATGTGGTCATATGATATGTATTGTTCATGAAGTGAGGGAAAAATTTTAAGTCCGGCTGTGATGTCACAAGGTCAACATTTCAATAAAATTGAAGGAGGCTAGGCAATGCCTTACGGAGGAAGAAGAGAAACCTGTAGCAATAGCATTTATTCCTTATGTTAGTAACATATACATGGAAGTTAGGAATACCTGGAAACATAATTTCAAGTATGTGTTTAACCCACTATCAAAGAAGAAAGCCTCGTTAGGGTCAGCTAAGGACAGGCTAGAACTTCCAAAACAAGGAGTCTACCACATACAATTCCAGTGCAGGAAAATGTATGCAAGTCGGACAATATTGAAAAGATGCACAGAGCACAAGTGTCACACAGATAAAGAACAGCCAACAAAGTGGCTGGGGTGGAGCACTGCCTCTCCAGTGGATATAGCATGGATTATGGTGGCATCACATTGTTAAAGGGGAACAAACCAAAAATGTGATGTGTATATGTGGGAATGTTTGATCTCAAGGTAAGAGCTGAACATGTCTTTACCACTTTTAGTATATGTGTTGTACATGTTAATTGAGATATTTCCAGAATGAGATTTTCACTCTGCAGCGGAGTGTGCGCTGATATGAAACTTCCTGGCAGATTAAAACTGTGTGCCCGACCGAGACTCGAACTCGGGACCTTTGCCTTTCGCGGGCAAGTGCTCTACCAACTGAGCTACCGAAGCACGACTCACGCCCGGTACTCACAGCTTCACTTCTGCCAGTACCTCGTCTCCTACCTTTTAAACTTTACAGAAGCTCTTCTGCGAACCTTGCAGAACTAGCACTCCTGAAAGAAAGGATACTGCGGAGACATGGCTTAGCCACAGCCTGGGGGATGTTTCCAGAATGAGATTTTCACTCTGCAGCGGAGTGTGCGCTGATATGAAACTTCCTGGCAGATTAAAACTGTGTGCCCGACCGAGACTCGAACTCGGGACCTTTGCCTTTCGCGGGCAAGTGCTCTACCAACTGAGCTACCGAAGCAAGGAAGTTTCATATCAGCGCACACTCCGCTGCAGAGTGAAAATCTCATTCTGGAAACATCCCCCAGGCTGTGGCTAAGCCATGTCTCCGCAGTATCCTTTCTTTCAGGAGTGCTAGTTCTGCAAGGTTCGCAGAAGAGCTTCTGTAAAGTTTGGAAGGTAGGAGACGAGGTACTGGCAGAAGTGAAGCTGTGAGTACCGGGCGTGAGTCGTGCTTCGGTAGCTCAGTTGGTAGAGCACTTGCCCGCGAAAGGCAAAGGTCCCGAGTTCGAGTCTCGGTCGGGCACACAGTTTTAATCTGCCAGGAAGTTTCATATCAGCGCACACTCCGCTGCAGAGTGAAAATCTCATTCTGGAAACATCCCCCAGGCTGTGGCTAAGCCATGTCTCCGCAGTATCCTTTCTTTCAGGAGTGCTAGTTCTGCAAGGTTCGCAGAAGAGCTTCTGTAAAGTTTGGAAGGTAGGAGACGAGGTACTGGCAGAAGTGAAGCTGTGAGTACCGGGCGTGAGTCGTGCTTCGGTAGCTCAGTTGGTAGAGCACTTGCCCGCGAAAGGCAAAGGTCCCGAGTTCGAGTCTCGGTCGGGCACACAGTTTTAATCTGCCAGGAAGTTTCAATTGAGATATTATTTTTTCATATTTGCTTAGTTTGTGTTTCACATTACAGAATTACTTTACCAAAGATGAAAACATCTTATAGCTTTGCAACATTAAACAAAACAATGTTTTAACAAATGATGAAGAAAATTTACTGAATACTTACCCACATTCTGAAACTGCTTTTCACCCACAAAGCCATCAATAGCAGACAATAATGTTTCAGTTCATGGAGTTTGTTGAACCATTGCATATTGTCTCACAAATTTGACAATAATTCAGGATATGAATGATGATGAGGGTGCTGAAACTGATCAGGATGAATCACTGCCGAGTGTTTTGATGTAGATCCTTAATCAGTGATAATACAAATCCACTAAGGAAAGATGTTCCTAGCTATGATAAACTCTATAAAGTAAAGCCACTAACTCTTTAAACTAAAGCCACTACTTCTCTATATCTTGGAAAAACACTAAGGGTGTTGTTGAATTTAACAATTATTTGTGAAAGTGGAATAATTCTGTAGTTACTTTCAGAGTAAAAGGAAAGACTTCCAGAGACAGTGATGGATAGACATAGTCTTGTGAGGCAAATTCAAGGTAATGGTCAAAGACTCAGTCATTGTGCTAGAGTAGCAAGACAAGTGTAGTAACATTAGTTTCCAGAAAAGGCAAGATGGTTCCACATATAGCATAGATTTTCCCAAGTACCATAAGTTTTTGAAAAAGAGTGTAATGGAAGGTGTATGTCTCACTTATTGAAAGCTAGAATATTGTGAATTTGGAGATCACTAAAACCATGGCACAAAAATTTATTCTCTAATTGACACCACCATTGTGGGTGCAGTTGTAATGGACGTAGCAGGTGTGAGAAGTGGGGGAGCTAGTAACATTTTCAGCACTATTACTGTTGTGATAGAACATTATTCCTTCTGTTCAATTCAGTAATTGATCAACAAAAGCAAGGGAGTTGGTGTCATGATTTTCATCAAGAAATCATAAGCATCAGCCTGTAGTTATAAAAAAAATAAAGCAGAATAATGCAGGCTTTCAAGACAATGAATGAAATGATGTGGCCTTCAACCATATACCCTCAGACTCAGAGTTGAAATATTAAAAGGTTTGGCTGGTTTCATTGTCTAGCGGCTGGGATACATAGTTGCCACATTATAGGCCAAATACTGCTGAGTCTACAGTATACGATAAGAATACACACATGAATCAAATGGTCAGAGGTTTCTATCACTCGGCAATTGCAAATTATGAATATAACATACAAATTTATAAATGAAAGATTGCAATTAATAAAATCTTCAGGTACTATCGTAATGACTTTAAATGATGAGTATGATAGTAGAAGTACCTCTGAGAATGCAGTATATTGCTGCAAAACACTTATTGGTGTCGATGGTCCAGCAATTAAATAAAATATAAGTTGAATAACAGGGTTCCAAACTACCTCGTGTCCTCTTTGGAAATGATGTTCCTCCCCAACCTCCAAACGTCTCTCTTAGTAATGAGTGCTGTTATTGGCTAGAGTGCTCCCTCCATGTCTCCAAGACAACATGCACTCACAAACATATTGAAACACATAACAAATACTGGATTTACATTTAAATAAACTGAAATTAAATAAATATCCCTATGGCTGGACCATAAACACACTCCAAGACACGTTATTAAATACCTAAACAGATTAAATAAACTTATATCAAAAGAATAGCAACAAAAGGTAGGCCAGTAGCCTAAAGTTTCTGTGCTTTCTAAAACACTGTAAATACTGGGTGATCAAAAAGTCAGTGAAAACTGAATAAATCGTGGAATAATGTTGATAGAGAGGTACAAATTGACACACATGCTTGGAATGACATGGGGTTTTATTAAAAAAAAAAAAAAAAAAAAAAAAAAAAAAAAAAAAAAATATACAAAATTTCGCAAAATGTCCGACAGATGGCGCTTCATCTGATCAGAATAGCAATAATTAGCATAACAAAGTAAGACAAAGAAAAAATGGCGTTCTTTAGAGGTATGCCCACCATCATTCCTCAACAATAGGTGTAGTCGAGGAATAATGTTGTGAACAGCACTGTAAAGCATGTCCGGAGTTATGGTGAGGCATTGGCGTCAGATGTTGTCTTTCAACATCCCTAGAGATGTCAGTCGATCACAATACACTTGCGACTTCAGGTAACCCCAAAGCCAATAATCACACGGACTGAGGTCTGGGGACCTGGGAGGCCAAGCATGACGAAAGTGGCGGCTGAGCACACAATCATCAGCAAACGACGTGTGCAAGAGATCTTTCACGCATCTAGCAATATGGAGTGGAGCGCCATCCTGCATAAACATCATACGTTCCAGCAGGTGTTTATCAGCCAGGCTGGGGATGATGCGATTCTGTAACATATCGGCGTACCTCTCACCCGTCACGGTAGCAGTTACCAAACCAGAATCACGCATTTCCTCGAAGAAAAAAAGCCCGATAACTTTCTCTTTTTTTTTGTTCTAATAAAACCCCATGTCATTCCAAGCATGTGTGTCAATTTTTACCTCTCTACCTACATTGTTCTGTGGTTTATTAAGTTTTCAAATTTATACTGACTTTTTGATCACCCGGTATTTAACCAGTTTCTTCATGAATAGTAAATATCAGATATAAACAAAGACATAGATGAATAAATATATTTATAAGCATGCTGCTACTGTTTTTTTGTGTAACTGTGGAGTACTTACGGCCTGACGCTATCGATAGTAATTGGCCACTTTGACCTCCAATAACTCCTGTACTATTTAAGTTACATGCCTGTAATTTATACCAATTTAGGTTTACACTAGTAGCTTTCTAAAGACATGTAGATCAATGAAATCAGATGAACTGTTTAGATTTTGGAAATTCGTTGCTGGGTGTAACTTGTATAATTTATCGTCAGATACTAAACTTTAAACTAATAAAGATATTGGAAACCTGATTACACCATCAGAATCATTGTGCAAATAATGATACTGTACATGTTTCTTTTTGAGGTACCATGATTCATCTGGCTACTATTAATTTCTATGCGGACTGTGAAATGTCTGCCATTAAGGTCTCACAAAGTCTGCCATCTTTGGCACTCCCAGAATAGACATCTCCTTCATCGACACAAAACACCGTCCTTGTCACAGCACTGCCCGCTACCCCTCTCGCCTGGCTAGCATTCGGTACCACATGTTTTGCTGCTGGACTGCAGGTGGCCGAGCGGCCCGTGCGGCTGCACCAACTCTGAACGTATAATATTTCCAGGTCGCCACAATTCGCCCGTTACCTCACACACCTCCATTTATTTATATTCTGGCTTGCCAGAATGTTTGGAAGTAGCACCCTTCAGTTCATACTAGTACATATAAACAAATTACAAACAACAGAATTAAATGCTTAAAACGCTAGGTCAATAGTGTTTTCAAATCTTTTGTAGTGGTGTCGGAGCAGCATGAATTTCGAAATAAACTTAAACTAACACAAATTATGAACGAAACAGCATATTATATAAATGCCTGCATGCAATTTTTTTGGGCAAGATATAAAATTTTTAAATGCACTCTCACTTATGTGAGATTTTGTAAGCACTTCTTGTGCCACTCACTCAATGCTAAGGCACCTTCGTGCACTAATTTTTTCTGTCGCACTACACATGCTTACTCAGATTTTCGCACGAAGTCTTGATCAACTCACATCAGTCTTTTGACTAAGTGCCTTGCAGAAATTGTGTCTGCCTCTGAATTCCAAGCTCCACCGTTTATCGTGACAAATCTGTCTACAACAAAAACCAAAAGTACAAACCCCTCAACAAACCATTTCCCAAAACCAACCAGGATCCTTGCTAAAGATTCCCTCCAGTGCCAATCGATACTTTAGGAACAAAGTCACAAGGCAAACGAATGAATCACAGTAAGCTCAACTCCCCATAAGTTCTGTTTAATTGATTTTAATCAATCCTTCCTACCTCCAAGCACCAAAAAATGCGTGCACATACAATTATAATTTTAATACCCTTCAAATTGACCACTAAATTCTTTGCCACACTCTTATACAAAGCATAAATCAATACATGTTTTACTTAAATCCACGAGGTCACTGACCTCCACGCACCCTCAGTGCTAAACTTCGCCCTTTTGCACACGTACAATGCCACAATAAACTAACAAATTACTAATGAATCCCCAAATACACATATAAATTATCCCTCCAAAATTACTACCACCATTTACAGATTAGAGCAGCTTTTCACTTCTACCCTTTCTATATATACCCTTAGCAGTTTTAAACTTCTCTCGTTTCCACACATGCAGCAGTAATGACCGTAACGTTCTACCATACCAGTGTCAATCAGTCTCACTAGAATCACACTCCTCCTTCACATACCAATTCGAACGAACTTCATTACACAAACTGTCCCCATCCATGCTATTTACTCCAGCCCTCTCTAAATTTCTGTTAGTTCTTCCACACATTTCGCCAATTCCCCATCCACAGCATACACAACATTACTGTTTTTCCCCTCCAAAATATCGACACTTGCAGCTTCAACAAAATTACACGTCAATTCACTGTTAAACACTTTATCTTCCTGAAATAATACATCGATGCCTAAGCCATCACACCATAAATATTCATCTCAGCAAACTTACCTGCTGATACACCATTTAATCACTACATAAATTCACATCTGAAACCTTACTTTCCTCCATCGACAAATTAACTTTACGTGAATCGTACACAACTTTATCCTCCACAGCTACATAAAACAAATTGCTGCTACCTTGTCATACAATTTTGGGACTTCCAGACTGCTACATTCCGCTGTGATTGGACAGAAATCAGCACACACTGTTCATCCAGATTAACCCCCAATCCTACTTTACATACATTCTCACGTTCACACTCTGACAAACGTTTTAGATCCGCATGTTCATCAATAAGCTTCGTTTTACCTTCATTCATGACTAGAAACATGTAAATTCCTTTTTCCGAAGTATCAATACCAGTAGCTTTTACATCATTACATAAATTACCATTACTCTGTTCCTTTAAACAGAAATCATCTACCTCTGCAGATACATTTTTAACTTCAACTGCTGGCAAGGCCAATGCTAAGCCTCCCTTAGTAACATTGATGCTTTCCACCAAAACACAATCACCCTCACTTGTAGCAGGCGAGATCAAAGCTACACCACCTTCACCAACATCGACACTTTTCGCCACGACACCTTCCTTACTGCAATTGCTACTATTTGCTAATACCTCTTCAGAATTCTCCACACAATTTGCTTTCTCAAAATTCATCGCATCTTTAACTTTTTTTTTAACCACTGAATCTTTCCATTCATCACCACTCACACTCTCATTCATAACACATTCATAACTTACATCATTCCCCGTGCCTGCTTTTATTGAAAGAGCCACCTATACAGCCTTCCTCTTTAGCGTACTCCATTACATATTTGTTGTCTTTCTCCAAACCTATCAACATTTCTACCATTACCATTATCTCCAATCCTTTTCATTGCCTGGTTAGATCGCCATCCCTGGACCTGAGGTGTGGTGAACATCAGTTTCCCGACCGGTTGTTACACGACTGCACTTCACGCGAATTTCTCCCATCAAATCTGCATTCTTTACATGGATCCCATTCACAGAAGTTATCACTCCTGTTCGTTCTCCAACCATTCTGCTCATTCCAGTTACTATCTTCCTGAGAATTCCTTTGATTTCTCTCATGACTATTATTTTGGTGGTGATTATTTGGATTCCCGTTTGGATAACTACTACCCAGTTTGCTCTAAGGTTTAAACTGCAAAGCTCTCTCTAATTTTTCTACAAATTCTAGAAACTCATCCACAGAATCACATGGACTATGGACACGGTCCCACTGCAAATCTGTGGGTAATCACCTTTTTAATGTGGTGATTTCTGTTAAAACCCCCAAAGGATGTTTCACGTGCATAAGCTTGCCAAGTTCGCGCTTGCAAAAATCTCTCATTGTCTGATTACTGTAGCTGTAACTCAGCCCATTTAAAAATTCATTTTGGATCCGCATCTGTTTTGCCTTGCTCCAAAATGTATTCAAAAAACACTTTTTGAATCTTCGTACAATGCACATGAACAACATTTAACATTTTCCGAAGACTGTTGGTCTCCGTCCCAATGCCATTTAATGTATTTTATTTTCACTTCATCTGACATGCCGTGAACAAAAGTGTCCCTACACGCAGCCAATAAATTTACTGGGTGACATCTTCCGTCATCGGTGTAACATTTCACAAATCCGGTATTTGCCCAAGGGATATTTATTTATAAACGCCATGGCCTGTTGGGAGGCTAATGAATTTAACTCACTTTTTATCTGTTGGATTTGTTTTTTAAATTCATTTTCACTAGTGATACTGGGCTCTATTTTATCTTTAATTTTGCCCACTTCTTTCTCCCCCTCACCTACTCAATTGGCAGTGTCACTAATTGCTAAATTTATATTGCTTTTATGAGCATCTTGCATTTTCATACAGTCACTTACCTTGGCCCCAAGTTCCGTCTGTATCTTATCCATTTTTTCCCCAGGATCATTTTCTACTGATTCGATTTTAGATTTTACTATTACAACTTCATCTGTAATTTTCCCCATATCCACTCAGACACATTTTAATTTATCATCAGTTGCTTTTTCAAGGTTACACATAACTTTTTCAACTTCCTCTTTCACAGCGGAACTTATTTCAGTTCGCATTGTACCCATATCTGTTTGAATTCTACTGATATTTCACTTTCTCTCCAAGTGTCTGCTTAATAGGGGTAATTAACTCATCAGCTTTGCAGCAGGCTATCACAGCTGAGTTATCTGCATAGAGGATAGTGTCAGAAAGGCATAACATTTTTATATATAAATACTAGTTTAGTGCCCGCTGCTTCGCTCGCATACTGTAGTCTGTATGGCCTGCACTGATTTTTTTCCTTTGTTTTTCTTTAATCAAATTTTTATGTTGTTCACAAATTGCAACATCTTCTAAACTTTTCACACTAAGTCCATAGAAGCATGACCTTTCCTGAATGTACTTCTGACCAAAAAGTGATTCTGGTAGCTGGTGTCCAAGATTTTTGTTAATCATGCCTTTTGCATTCATGTTGTGGTATTTCCATAAGAACTTTTATTCCCTAACACATTTTTCTTTATACCTAATTGAGAAGTGAAATATCAGTTTCCACAGATTTAGATTTTAATATTTTGTAATATACTGAAATATTTTTTTAACGATTTTTACTACCCATTTCACACCTTAGTTTCTGAGATCATGAAACAAGTATTTTTTTATTTTCTAGTCGAGAAATCAAACTTAAATTTTCATAGATTTAGTTTGAAAATGTTTTCATAATGAAATAATTTCACAGAACTTTTCATCCCCTGTTTCACTCCGTTAGGGGACTGAATATCCAAAAACAATGAAACACTTCTTTTTTTTTCATTTATTTCAAACCGAGAAGTCAAATACCACTTTCCAAAGATGTAGCTTTAAAATGTTTTCGTCATTCTTTAATCATGAACTATTTACAAAAAATGTTTTACCCCCTTAGTGGTTGAATTTCCAAAAGTGCTGCAACATGCTTGCATTTTCCTTTTCTTTTTTTTTCTGAACAAGAAACCTCACACCAATTTTCGCAGTTCTGTCTTCAAAATTACGTCAATAGTGATATATTTTCTAAAAGCTGCTTATCACCTATTTCAACCCCTTTAGGAGTGGAATTTCGAACAACCCCTTCTTAAAAGATACCTACGTTAGTCCATTAGAATTAGCATTCAAATCAGAAATAATTTATACAAAAGGTTTTATTGTTTTAATGGCTTCGTTTGTGGCCCAATATGACTATCCTAGGTTTTCCCCCTCGGCAGAGTTTTGGTAAAGTGGTGGGGGGCAAAAATGTACCCGAAAAATGGGTATTTTTTCGATTTTGTGATTATATCTCTTAAATGACTCACAATTTCGGAAACATAGTGTAATTAAAAATTTTAGGGCATGAAATTCTGCACTGAATGAGCCCAGTATCTTTAGTGAAAATGAATTTAAAAAACAAATCCAACAGATAAAAAGTGAGTTAAATTCATTAGCTCTTCAAAATTGGACCAATTTTACATGTTCATGAAAAATTTTCGTTTTAACCTCTGTTTTTCGGTAATATCATTGAAACTAACCCATCATTCATAAAAAGATATGGAGAGATAAATTCTACATTCGAGGAAACCAAAAGTGAATTTATTGGACCACCCATTTGTGTACAGTTCCTCATTAAAGTTGGACCATTTCTCATCATAAATGAAGACAATTTCAAATGTAGTTCTTCAGTAATTCTTATGTACACTCTTTTAAATACAGGACTATAGCAACCCATTGTCTTGTAATTATTTAATATAGTAATAGAATAAAATATTAAAATTTTGTAAAATTTGAAAAATAGTATTAAAAAAGTTTGTCATATATCGAGGGTTAAGAACTGAGACCTCATATCTGACACATATCAGAAAAAGTCCTAGCTCAAAAAAACTTGTAAGTGAAATGTTATAACAAAATGATGCAAAAAAGACAATGCACAACCTGAGAGTAATAAAAGATTATGCTCCTAATAAAAAATCAAAGAATCAAAACTTTTATTAAAAAGTTATGTTTTTTAGCTCCCCTGTAAAATTTGTCTTTTGTCAGATATGTGGTCTCCGTTCTTAACCCTCAATATAATATAATGATACCCATTGAACTGTTATGAAGGAGGCAGGAAGAGGGAGACATTCCTTGAAATTAAGTAGTGGTTATTATATTTTGTAATTACAAAATTTTACATAAATGTATGAGATGAAAAGGGTAAAAGTAGGTATGTACACAAATTTCATATACGTCGACCTTTGACTGTCATTGCACCACTCGGTTCCTCAAAGTCTGTAATTTCCGGGTCCGACGCCATGTCACTCAGCTCCTCAAAAGTCAGTAATTTTCGTCACCTCATATATACAGTCCAGGTCTTCATCAACATCTGGTTCGTCTGTTTCATCTGGTTTCCCATTGCAGTTGACACAAATTAATGGGCACTTAATACCAGCCTTCCAACACCCACAACTATCTGCACAGCCCTTGTTGCGTTTGCAGGAAATTCTTGAGAGAAGAGACTGTGGAGCTGGTTCTTTGGAGGTAGGAGCGGGGCAAAGACCAAACTCTGAAGCCTGCCATTGCCAGAGGAGTGAATCCGTCTGGTGTCCTATCCACATTGTACTTTTAAGTAGGTCCTCAAGCATTGCTGGCGAGCTGCTTCCGACGTTGGTGGTAGGGATGCTAGGGTGAATCTGGATTTCACAATCGCTTTGGAAAACAGGTCAAATTGCAATTTGTTTAAAGTGTCTCCTGCCACACCTCCATAGAGGGTTGTTAAAAATCAGAGGCCAGCTTCGACAATAGCTAAGAAAGGTTTGATATCTTCCAGAAGACATTTATTTTTGACCAGTAGATTGACCACCTTCTTCTTGGCCTGATCGAAGAGTGCTGAAGTTGTGTCACATCCACGAATGGCGTGGAGAAATATGAGTGGCCTTCTGATGTTGTTTGCCAGTTTGAAACTGCTGGAACCAAATACTTTTGAGGACATCTTTCCTCTTCCAGGTTTCAAGAACTATATATTTGCTGATGGTGTGGCTAAGGCATTGTGCATGATGAGAAGGTGTGTATCCACAACCTTCTCATGTTCCTGTGATACCTCAAGTGCTGTGGCAACAATTAGGTTGTCTGCGTCTTCATTAGCTTACTTTACTCAGAAGCCTTCATCTTCAAGCCTCGAAATAAGCAAGCTAATGAGACATGCTTTATTTCTGTTACTGGAAAGGAATTGCTCCTGAGTCGTAGTCCTCATCATTAACTCGGTAAAGATGACCTCAGGGGTAGTGTGTCTTTTGCTTCAGCAGAGGCGCTCAGCATATTTGATGCTCTTGGTGGGCAGGTGTTTTGGGTAGCCAACAAACACCACACTTTTTGCACTTCCACCTATAGTCTCTTTTTAAATATTCATCATATTTGGTTAGCAATAACTGGAATGTTTCACCATTCATCCATACAACCCAGTGGAGAAGAAATCCACCATCGATGACAAATGCTGCATAGCAGTGAAAGTAAGCCGTACAGGAATGGGTGATCCATTTCACTTTTGGTCCCAATTTTTACACAGTCCACTCCAGCTACTGTCATGAATGATGATGATGATGAGGATGAATTGATGAGGATAACACAAACACACAGTCCAAGGCAGAGAAAATCCCAAACCCGGTTGGGAATCGAACCCGTGATCCAGAGGCAGCAACGTTAGCCACTAGACCATGAGCTGCTGTCTTAAAGGAGGAAGATAGGGTCATTTTCAAAATGCAGATGACTGCCAAAAAACCTTGCACAAGTTAAAAAAAGCAGAACGCTAAGTGCATTGCATGTGATAGAGGGCGGAGGGCGAGAAAAAATAGACAGGTCAGAAAATGAAAGATATAAAGAACTAACAGGGAGTGAAAAAAACAATAGTTTCTTTGAAGAAATCTTGAGGCCAAAGAAATTAATATAAATTAAGGTCAGGTGGTGGTGAGAATGAAGGACATGTTGTAATGCCAGTTCTCACTTGTGGAGTTCTGAGAAACTGGCGGGAAAGTCCAGATGGCATGTGTGGTGAAACAGGCACTGAGGTCACAACTGTCAATTGTAGAGCATGTTCGGCAACAGGATATTGTGTGTTGCCAATATGCTCCTTGTGCCTATGCTCATTTATCCTAAATGATAACTTGGTGGAGTCATGCTGATGCAAAAGTCCGAACAGTGTTTACATAACAGCTGGTATATGATATGTGTTGTTTCACAGGTGTGTGTTTTGCTGGTATAGGTAGTGGTAGGGGGTTGTGTAGGGCACCTCTTATATACGGGACAGTCGCGGAGGTATGAGCCAGAGGGTAGCAAAATGGGTGCTGAAGAAACATAGGGTGTGACAAGGATATTGTGGAGAGTGGGAGGATGACGAATAGATGCTCTAGGAATAGTCAGCAAAATGTCAGACAGAATGGACCTAATTTCAAAGCATGATTCTAGGAGGTCATAGCCTTGTCAAAGTAGCTGATTAATATATTCAAACAAAGGTAAGAGTGACTGACAAGAGGTGTACTCCTAAGATGCCTTTTGAAGGAACCAGCAGTACTAGAACTGGATGTGGTAGGCCAGTAAATCTTGCTCTGAACTAGGCTGGTGCAGTAATTGAATGTGATGGCCCTATAAATCTGCTTTTGAATTAGACTGGTTGGGTAATTATATCCTGTAAACAGTCTGGCTGATTGACTGATCTGGCCCTGCAACACTAACCAAAACGGCCTTGCTGCTGTGGTACTGTGAACGGCTGAAAGCAAGGGGAAACTACAGCCGTAATTTTTCCCGAGGACATGCAGCTTTACTGTATGATTAAATGATGATGGCGTCCTATTGGGTAAAATATTCCGGAGGTAAAATAGTCCCCCATTCGGATCTCCAGGCGGGGAATACTCAAGAGGATGTCGTTATCAGGAGAAAGAAAACTGGCATTCTCCAAGTCAGAGCGTGGAATGTCAGATCCCTTAACCGCGCAGGTAGGTTAGAAAATTTAAAAAGGGAAATGGATAGGTTAAAGTTAGATATAGTGGGAATTAGTGAAGTTCGGTGGCAGGAGGAACAAGACTTTTGGTCAGATGAATACAGGGTTATAAATACAAAATCAAATAGGGTTTAATAATTAATAGGAAAATAGGAGTGCGGGTAAGCTACTACAAACAGCACAGTGAACATATTATAGTGGCCAAGATAGACACAAAGCCCAAGCCTACTACAGTAGTAGAAGTTTATATGCCAACTAGCTCTGCAGATGATGAAGAAATTGATGAAATGTATGATGAGATAAAAGAAATTATTCAGGTAGTGAAGGGAGATGAAAATTTAATAGTCATGGGTGACTGGAATACGACAGTAGGACAAGGCTGAGAAGGAAAAGTAGTAGGTGAATATAGATTGGGGGTAAGAAATGAAAGAGGAAGCCGCCTGGTAGAATTTTACACAGAGCACAACTTAACCATAGCTAACACTTGGTTCAAGAATCATGAAAGAAGGTTGTATACATGGAAGAATCCTGGAGATACTAAAAGGTTTCAGATAGATTATATAATGGTAAGACAGAGATTTAGGAACCAGATTTTAAATTGTAAGATATTTCCAGAGGCAGACGTGGACACTGACCACAATCTATTGGTTATGAACTGTAGATTAAAACTGAAGAAACTGCAAAAAGGTGGGAATTTGAGGAGATGGGACCTGGATAAACTGAAAGAACCAGAGGTTGTACAGAGTGTCAGGGAGAGCATAAGAGAACAATTGACAGGAATGGGGGAAAGAAATACAGTAGAAGAAGAATGGGTAGCTTTGAGGAATGAAATTGTGAAGGCAGCAGAGGATCAAGTAGGTAAAAAGACGAGGGCAAGTAGAAATCCTTGGGCAACAGAAGAGATACTGAATTTAATTGATGAAAGAAGAAAATACAAAAATGCAGTAAATGAAGCAGACAAAAAGGAATATAAACGTCTCAAAAATGAGATCGACAGGAAGAGCAAAATGGCTAAGCAGGGATGGCTAGAAGACAAATGTAAGGATGTACAGGCTTATCTCACGAGGGGTAAGATAGATACTGCCTACAGCAAAATTAAAAGGAATCTTTGGAGAAAAGAGAACCACTTACATGAATATCAAGAGCTCAGATGGAAACCCAGTTCTAAGCAAAGAAGGGAAGGAAGAAAGGTGGAAGGAGTATACAGAGGGTCCATACAGGGGTGATGTTCTTGAGGACAATATTATAGAAATGGAAGAGGAGGTAGATGAAGATAAAATGGGAGATACGATACTGCGTGAAGAGTTTGACAGAGCACTGAAAGACCTGAGTCGAAACAAGGCCCCGGGAGTAGACAACATTCCATTAGAACTACTGACAGCCTTGGGAGAGCCAGTCCTGACAAAACTCTATCATCTGGTGAGCAAGATGTATGACACAGGTGAAATGCCCTCAGACTTCAAGAAGAATATAATAATTCCAATCCCAAAGAAAGCAGGTGTTGACAGATGTGAAAATTACCGAACTATCAGTTTAATAAGTCACAGCTGCAAAATACTAATGCGAATTCTTTACAGATGAATGGAAAAACTGGTAGAAGCCGACCTCGGGGAAGATCAGTTTGGATTCTGTAGAAATGTTGGAACATGTGAGGCAATACTGACCCAACAACTTATCTTAGAAGAAAGATTAAGGAAAGGCAAACCTACGTTTCTAGCGTTTGTAGTCTTAGAGAAAGCTTTTGACAATGTTGACTGGAATACTCTCTTTCAAATTCTGAAGGTGGTAGGGGTAAAATACAGGTCGTGAAAGGCTATTTACAATTTGTACATAAATCAGATGGCAGTTATTAGAGTCGAGGGGTATAAGAGGGAAGCAGTGGTTGGGAAGAGAGTGAGACAGGGTTGTAGCCTCTCCCCGATGCTATTCAATCTGTATATTGAGCAAGCAGTAAAGGAAACAAAAGAAAAGTTCAGAGTAGGTATTAAAATTAATGGAAAAGAAATAAAAACTTTGAGGTTAGCCGATGACATTGTAATTCTGTCAGAGACAGCAAAGGACTTGGAAGAGCAGTTGAACGGAATGGACAGTGTCTTGAAAGGAGGATATAAGATGAACATCAACAAAAGCAAAATGAAGATAATGGAATGTAGTCGAATTAAGTCGGGTGATGCTGAGGGAATTAGATTAGGAAATGAGACACTTAAAGTAGTAAAGGAGTTTTGCTATTTGGGGAGCAAAATAACTGATGATGGTGGAAGTAGAGAGGATATAAAATGTAGGACTGGCAATGGCAAGGAAAGCGTTTCTTAAGAAGAGAAATTTGTTAACATCAAGTATAGATTTAAGTGTCAGGAAGTCGTTTCTGAAAGTATTTGTATGGAGTGTAGCCATGTATGGAAGTGAAACGTGGATGATAAATAGTTTAGACAAGAAGAGAATAGAAGCTTTCGAAATGTGATGCTACAGAAGAATGCTGAAGATTAGATGGGTAGATCACATAACTAATGATGAGGTATTGAATTGGGGAGAAGAGGAGTTTGTGGCACGACTTGACTATAAGAAGGGATCGGTTGGTAGGACATGTTCTGAGGCATCAAGGGGTCACCAATTTAGTACTGGAAGGCAGCGTGGAGAGTAAAAATCGTAGAGGGAGACCAAGAGATGAATACACTAAGCAGATTCAGAAGGATGTTGGCTGCAGTAGATACTGGGAGATGAAGAAGCTTGCACAGGATAGAGTAGCATGGAGAGCTGCATCAAACCAGTCTCAGGACTGAAGACCATAACAACAACATGACTGGGGTGTGAATGAGTCTACATCTGAACAAACAGATCTGACAGTTGTGTTGCGTGCCACTTGAATTTTGGAAGAAGTTGTGGCATCTGGCAGTCGTGCGGTATGCAGATATGCCAAAAATCTTCAGTGCTGTAAGTGGTACTCTCCTTTGCTGCATGGTCGCCATACCATAATTAGTAAAATAACAAATGGATTTTTCTGCTGAAAAACTCAATATCCACAGGTCTGTAAATAAGAATGCGTGAGAGGCGCATGAAATGGAACAGCCTGAAATGTGGTAGTGTACTGTTATAACACTGTGCATGGTCAAGCTGATGCTGCCCACCAAAAGGTGATGCGAGATGTGGAATGCCAAAAAGGATGGCTAGGCATTGGTGGTGTGGCTATGTCAAACCAGGCTATATTGGGTGGGAAAGTGACAGTGGGGAACCCCATGTGTCCAGTGAAAGAGACAACTGATATGTGTTCATATATAGTGCCAGTCCACTTCTCAGTTGCCATCAAATGAGCAATATTTCTCAGTTTCCTGGAAATGCAAGAACTGTGAGAAGGAGATTGAATGATAATGGACTTCTATGCTGAAGAGCTGCTATAAAGCAATGCTTGACTGTTTATCAGTAGATCAGCTGCATGGTTTTAGCAGAAGGCATATTGACTTCTTGTATTTTCTGATTACAAAATATTTTCTGCCGTAACCAATGCCTCATTTCATGTGAGTTATCAGTTAATTGATTGCATGTAGTATTGTAAATGCAATCAATTTCTTTATGTCTTAATTTGTGGTCTAGCTCCATTTCTTTGTTTCCAATCTCTATTACATGCCATTTAGCAGTTTTCATCCTATCTGTGCTACCTAATTATCTATCCATGTCTTTCCTAGATTGTCTCCAAGAAATGAAGATATTAGGAATGAACTAGAAATAATATTAGTGAAAAGACTAAACATGTGAGTTATCAGTTAATTGATTACGTGTAGTATTGTAAATGCAATCAATTTCTTTATGTCTTAATTTGTGGTCTAGCTCCATTTCTTTGTTTCCAATCTCTATTACATGCCATTTAGCAGTTTTCATCCTATCTGTGCTACCTAATTATCAATCCATGTCTTTCCTAGATTGTCTCCAAGAAATGAAGATATTAGGAATGAACTAGATATAATATTAGTGAAAAGACTGAACAAAATAAAACATTATGGGAACTTTACCTACAAAGAATGAGAGCATTGAGACTCTCATACGTGGCCATGCTGTACTAGTCACAAGGAAGGAGGAATGTAGGAAGACCCAGAATGAGGTGGCAGTGAAAAATGAAGATGGAACAGGCACGAATGCCTAATCACTGAAGTTCAGAAGCGGAAGATATAAATGCAGATGTTGTAGATAAAACTGGTATTACGTTATTGTAGTGCAGTACACTCATTACAAAATCTGTTTCCCTTCTTTTATCGTTATGTCTATTTCATCTGGCATTTGTCAAATAAATGAATTTGTGAGCAGTTTTTTTAACAGGCTTTTTGGAATTACATGTCAATTTGGTGAGCAGGGCCCCTGTGGAAAATTGCAGGCTTCCTCAACAGAGAGAACTATGTTAGTATTCCAGAATACATAATGGAGCTAGGCATTGAGCTGCTGTATCCCCAAGGAGACATCTATTTCCTACAAATATGAACAGAAAATAACATAAAAGCTTTTTGATAGTTTTCAGATAGTCACCCATTCATTTCCTAAGGACTACAAATTGTCGAAGCAACCACCCTTCTCTGTTGTTCAGTGTTCTCAAGATGTCCCAAATATTGTTGTTACATTTTGTTCAGGTCATGATGGCTTGAAAGTAGTTTCCTCTGTCGCCTTCACAGCTTCTAGCCTCATATGTTGTCACTAAATACACACATCAAAAAAGTTTTGCATCATCTTACCTCGGTTCCGAGAGTTCCAGAACCTGTACAGAAAATTGGAATAGAGATCAACATAAACATCATTTCTGCCTTTTTTATTGCTCATGAAAACCACACATTGCATGTCGTACCACCATGCAGCGAGACCTTCAGAGGTGGCGGTCCAGATTGCTGTACACACTGCTACCTCTGTCCACAAGTTCATCTAGGCACTGTTGGTCCAGATTGTCCCATTCCTCAATGGCGATTCGGCATAGATCCCTCAGACTGGCTGGTGGATCACATCGTCCATAAACATCCCTTTTCAATCTGTCCCAGGCATGTTTGATAGGGCTCATGTCTGGAGAACATGCTGGCCACACTAGTAGAGCAATGTTATCCTGCAGTAAGTCATTCACAAGATGTGCATGAGGGGGGTGCAAATTGTCATTAATGAAGGCGAATGCTTCGCCAATATGCTGCCAATATGGTTGCACTATCATTTGGAGGATGGCATTCATGTATCATACAGCCATTACGGTGCCTTCCTTGACCACCAGTGGCGTACGTTGGCTCCACATAATGCCACCCCAAAACAGCAGGGAACCTCCACCTTGCTGCACTCTCTGGACAGTGTGTCTAATGCATTCAGCCTGACCGGGTTGCCTTCAAACGCATCTCCGACGATTGTCTTGTCGAAAGTATATGCGACACTCATCAGTGAAGAGAACGTGATGCCAGTCCTGAGCGGTCCATTCAGCATGTTGTTGCGTCAATCTGTGCTGCACTGTATGGTGTTGTGGTTGCAAAGATGGACCTCACCATGGATGTTGGGAGTGAAGTTGCGCATCATGCAGCCTACTGCGCACAGTTTGAGTCTTAACACAAAGTCCTGTGGCTGCCCGAAAAGCATTATTCAAAATGGTGGTGTTGCTGTCAGGGTTCCCCTAGCCATGATCCGTAGGTAGCGGTCATCCACTGCAGTAGTAGCCCTTGGGTGGCCTGAGCAGGGCATGTCATCGAGAGTTCCTGTCTCTCTGTATCTCCTCCATGTCCGAACATCACTTTGGTTCGCTCTGAGGTGCCTACATATTTCTCTTGTTGAGAGTCCTTCTTGGCACAAAGTAACAATGCGGACATGATAGAACTGCGGTATTGACCGTCTAGACATGGTTGAACTACAGCCAACACGAGTCATGTACCTCCTTCCTGTTGAAATGACTGGAACTGATCTGCTGTTGGACCCCCTCCATCTAGTAGGCACTACTCATGCATGGTTGTTTACATCTTTGGGTGGGTTTAGCGACATCTCTTCTATCTTTCAGGAGTTCTGGGAACTGAGGTGATGCAAAAATTTTTTATTTAATGTGTGTATATTGACAGGAGGGTGATATGTCCAGAGGTGTATTGACTGAGTTCGCATCTTCCTTTTTTGTATTTTGTCCAAGTGCCTTATTTGTCTTGTGTAGTGCTTTCAGCTGTTTCATTGTTTCTGTCTACACTGTTCCATTCTTTGTCCTCTGCATGTAAATTACTGTTGCCTCCAGCCAGTTCTCCCCTTGATTCCTCAAGGGTTCATATATATGTAAATCACATAAAGTAAATTTTGCACTGGAGCTATGTATTTTCTGTGATATGTTAAACTGTTGAAATATCTTAACAATAAGTGCTTGTTTCTTTATTGCTATTCTTCTATGCACATGTTATAATCATCTGTTGTAATTATCTACTTTTGAGATAATTCAGCAACTCAGTTTGATTAACTTTAGTACCCAATGTTTTCACATCTATATTGATCTCTTTAGTCTTTTTCCTCAATGACATTAATTTAATATTCAGGGTTTTTAAAAGTTACTTTGACTCTCCCCTTTCATAATGCAAGGATAACATTCACATTTTCATGTTTCTTTTCTGAATTTGGAACTACCACTATGTCATATTCGTCAAATTTCCTTCTACAGTTGCTACTTGTTACTCCATCAAATGAATTTTTTTGCACATTACTGTTGTAGCGCAGAAGTTGAATTTTTTTTGTGTGTGTAATTTTTTCTATATCCCAGTTCAGTACCGCATCATTCGTATCTGATTCTAGTCTTAATGCGGCTCTCAGCAGGCTACAATTCTCGTCATATGATGCACTCAGTAAACTGTCTTCTTAATCAGACTACCTACCCTACATCTTTCAGCTGTGACAAGACCTGAACTCATAATGCTATAGAAAATACTAATACAGTGTGCTAGTTACAAATATGTTTTTTAAATACAAATAGATGAAATAACTAGACAACGATTTATTTACAGCACGACAGCCCAACCCATCAAAGCAGAGCTGTTCAGGATTGGTTTCAAGGCCAAGACAGGAAAACTAATAAAAATTGCATTAAATATCACTGTGAAGTATTTTAATCCAATGGCAAGTTACAAAATTCATTTTTATGCAACCTGTGTCCTGCATGTTCTTGGAGGACATATTACATCCAAAATGTATTTAACATAGACAGGGTAGTCTTGAGGTTGTGATTCATGACAAGTGCAGCAATAAACAGTGCCCAGTTTGTTTATGAGATGCTCGACTGACACTGCAGCAGATGCTACATTACAAACAGAAAGACATTTTCACTCTGAATGCAATGTGCAAACATTGCTGTCTGCACATGTTCATCAAGTAGCCAACATTTACAGATTTGATTGAGTACGTGGAATGAATATCACATCATTAATCATGATAATATGAACCAGTAATATACTGTCTACTCGCTTTTGACCCCCAAGAAATTGTAAGATGTGATGGTATCAAAATTTACACATCATGCAAAAAAGGTGTAAGGAGCTTTTCTGCAATCAGTTGTAGTACACAAGTAAATAATTTTTCTTAGAAACATATAACTCATTTCCTTCTCTCATCAAATAAGACTTGTTTTAGTATGAAATGAGGAAATAAAAGCTTTAGGGTTCTGACCCATGATTTGACATGAGATTCTTATCTTAGTCCCAATCGGACACATTGCAAAAACCATGCAGTTCTCCATTCTTTCATCCGAAAGTCTGTTTCCTTACATGCATCCCTACTTCTCGCAGACACTTATTTGAGGACTTGGATGCATTGGGTTTTTTAGCAGAATGAGCTTACATTATTTTACTAATGATGGTATGGGGCACATGCAGCAAAGTAGAGTACCCCTTACCGCAATGAAGATCTTTGCAGATACCAGCATTCAGGTCTGACTGCCAGATGCCACAACTCCTTCCAGAATTCAGGCGACAGGCAACACATACCATTAGTCATCAGGAGATAAGACTGAAAGTCAAATTAATATCACATTCAGAATCATATTGAACCCAAAATGGAGTACTGCTTAAGGTATTCATGTGTTAAAGCAACTGAACTTTGATGTTACCCATACGGATATGTTGATAGCTGAAAGGACCTGGAAGTATACAACTGTCAAGAATTAATTAAGATCAAATTGCAAGAATTTGACAAAATACATAGAGGCTCTGCCTTTCCTTTTATGAACCTCTTATTGTTATTTTGGATCTCAGTCTTAGGCATACTGCAAATCAAAATTCTCATTCATAAGGAACTTTTTGCTTTTCTTGACAAAGTATTAGTAGCAATTATATTATAAAGATTGCCAGTAGATGGTAGTAACACCTGTAAGATCATAATGGTATGGATGCTCAATGAATGTGGTGGTGTTACTCTGTCCACCTGGTTTGAATTACGTCAGTGGTGACGGATTTACTCTAGGACTGAGTACCTTAGTAAAAATAGTGTGGGGGCACTGGTGCTTCTTATGAGAAACAACTGTGATTAAGCTGTACTCACTTCCTCCTGCTCTGTGAGGAGGCATACACTATACACTGATGTGCGACTAGGCACACCTGCCATGCTACCCCCACTGCCTCACATTTCCATCAAGAATAAGTGGAGAATGGAACCAAAAACACCCAACATTTGAAAGGAAACACCCATCAGTCTGCTCAGCCTAATATTCGAAGCACATGTCTCACTAGCACCGAGCAGGCACACAGTTCATTCTTGTAGTAATTGCATTAATTCTGCAGATAATTCCTTAACAAATATTACTTTCTGCTTTGCAACTGAAATGTTGATCACTATGTTTTATATGTTATACTTAATTAGGTAATAAGCTTACTGCAGTCCTGCTTCCATTGCTCTGAAACATACCGACCATTTGTTATTTGACTATATAAATGCTACACTCTGATTCACATGTATTTGATATGAATTAACGGCATAACTAAACAATGATTAAGGAAAGGATGTCATTAAAATGTTATTACACACATAGCAAGGCAGATGTTCGCAAATCATTAGTATTGTCTCAAAAAAACAATTATGTATAAAATTATATGAATACGGAACCCTCAGCTGTAATACATTATATATCTATTGGTGGAGAGGGGACAAAGAAAAGGAAAGGGAAGGGATTAAAATGGAATCTTGCTTAATGAGCACCTCCCATAATGCACAATATGTTTAATGAGCAAATCAGGTTGTAAAAAGAATGAATTGCTTAACGAGCGATGTTTTGCATGATGACAATCTAGTGTGATGTCACCAGCTATTTGCATGTGGTGGGGGAAATATTCAACAATATGAACATCTTTCATTATCAGAAGTGACATATGAACAATGTCTTTAGTACATACTGCAGTGTGGGTTTAGCGCTGTTTCTGCAACTGTCTTAGTGCAGCTCGTGATCACACATTTTTCTAAACTTGTGTTCACACAGTTTTTTGTGTGCAAATTTTAATAACCTTCGTAGAAATGTCACCGAAGGCAAAGCCGCAAAAAGACGACCATAAGAGAAAGAAAATGACCACAGAAATTAAACGTAAAATCAGTGAAAAATGCGGATATGGTGTGAGTGTTGTTGATTTAGCATGCACATACAATCAGTCTACATCAATTATTTGTGCTACCCTCAAGAACAAGGACAAGATTAAGGAGATAGAAGCTTCAAAGGGAGTGACAAGAGTATCTAAAGAATGATTTCTTACTCTGTTGATGCTGATGTTGAAAAGTTGCTCCTTATTTGGATAAATGGAAAGCAATTGCAAGGTGACACTGTTAACAAGAACATCATTTGTGAGAAGGGGAGAATGATTTTTGCAGACCTTATTGAGAAGATGCCAGGATCATCAGGAGCCAAAGAAGTGTTTAAGGGAAGCTGTGGATGGTTCGAGAAGTTTAAGAGGAGAACCAGCACCTGCAGCATTCTAAGGCATGGTGAAGCAGCCAGCTCTGACAAAAAGGCAGCAGAGAACTTCATCAATAACTTCAAGACTCTCCTAGATTCTGAGGGTTACCTGCCACAGCAAGTTTTTTTTATTTTTTTTATTTTTTTTATTGTGACTAGGTGGATATATTCTGAAAAAAGATGGCAAAGCATGCCTTTATAACAGCAGAGGAGAATGCATTGCCTGGTCACAAACCAATGAAAGACCATCCCACACTGCTATTCCGTGCCAATGCAAGTGGTGATTTGAAAATTAAACCACTACTTTTTTACCATTCAGAAACTCCATGAGCCTTCAAGAAGTGTAAAGTCCAGAAGAGCAGGTTAAGTGTGATGTGGAGGTCCAACAACAAGACTTGGATTGACATGCGATCTTTTTTGTGATTGGATCAATTAAGTGTTTGGTCCTTTAGTAAAAAAATATTTGCGTGAGATGAATCTGCCACTTTATGTCTTGGTTGTTATGGACAATGTTCCTGCTTATTCTCCAGGCCTACAAGACCACCTCCTTGAAGAATTTCAATTCATCAAGATCCAATTTCTGTTTCCAAACACAACTCTGTTACCCCAGCCTATGTACCAGCAGATTATTTCTAACTTTAAGAAGCTCTACATTAAAGCACTCTTTGAGTATTACTTTGAGTTCACAGAAACTACCAATCTCATTTTCAGAGAGTTCTGGAAATATCACTTCAACTTCATTGCCTGAGTCAAGATGACCAAAAAGGCATTGCAAAGGGGTTACCAAGAGAACTTTCACTTCCGCTTGGAAAAAGCTTTGGCCAGAGTGTGTTGTCGAATGTGACTGTGAAGCATTAGAGGCAGTACCTGTGGAGCCTGTAGTCAATGAGATTGTCTCTTTGGCCAAGAGCATGGGACTAGAAGTGGATAACAATGATATCAAAGAGCTTGTGGAAGATCACAGCCAAAAAATGACCACTGAAGAACTTACGGAGTTGCAGTGTGTTTCAAAGAAGGAAGTTGTGGAGGGTTCTTCAGAGGAGGAGGAGGAGGAGGAGGAGGCAGTAACAGCAAAGAAGCGATCTTCTGGCTTAATAAGAGAAACGCTGGAAGCATGGAGTCAGTTGCATTGTACATTGAAAAGCATCACCCCAATAAAGCAGTGACTACAGGCGCTACAAATTTATTTGACCGTGATTCTGTGTCATATTTTCATCAAGTGCTGAAGCATCAGCGGAAACAAATGACTATAGATAGCATCCTCGCAAAAAAGAATTAGTTACGTATCATGAACAATAATGTACAAAATACTGTATGTACGAGTATAATTTTCTTTGAATAAATTGCATGAATGAGATAAAACTTTTAGGACTTTTTCTGCATGTCCAAACGAACAGACACCACACAGAATCTGTAACTGTGACACATTATATGTAAATTTAAGGTGGAGGGGGGAGAAAGGAAAGGAAAGGGGAAGGATTACTGATGTCAAATGGTCCAAATGGCTCTGAGCACTATGCGACTTAACTTCTGAGGTCATCAGTCGCCTAGAACTTAGAACTAATTAAACCTAACTAACCTAAGGACATCACACACATCCATGCCCAAGGTAGGATTCGAACCTGCAACCGTAGCGGTCACTCGGCTCCAGACTGTAGTGCCTAGAACAGCACGCCCACTCCGGCCGGCGACTACTGATGTCATCTGCATCAGGACATTATGTGGAATCGGCAGCGACGAGCAAACGTGTACAGACTGGGATTCAAACCTGGGATCTTCTGCTTACCAGACAGGTGCATTAACCAATTTGGGACATAGTGATATCACAACTGCAGACTATCTCAGTATGCCTAACATCCGAACCACATTCCCACCAAGCACGACCTATCCACAGTTCCTGTCTATTTCCTCCATGTTCTCTACTCAAGGATTCCTGCAGGAGGTTGAACTTACATGTGCATCTGCACTGAAGAAGGTGGATCCATTGTCCACCTAGGTGAATCAGTTATATGAATGCATGGTGTCTGTTCTTTTGGACATGTCCAAAAGAACAGATACCACACGGAATCTGCAGCTGTGATACATTATATGCAAATCGAAGGTGCAGGGGGAAGAAAGGAAAGGAAATGGAAGGGAAGGGATTTCTTATTTAGCTGCATCAGAACATTATGGGGAATCAGTGGCAATGAGCGAAACTGTGTACCGGGATTCAAACCCAGGATCTCCTGCTGGGCTAGAACATGTCTGAAAGTACAGACACAACACATTCATGTAATCCATTTGCCTATATGGGCAATGGATCCACCGTCTTCAGTGCAGATGCACAAGTATTTCCAATGTCCTGTGAAATCTCTGAGTAGAGGGCATGAACGAAATGGACAGGGCCTGTGCACAGGTGGTGCTCAGTGGAAATGTTGGTCGGCCATGAGGCATGCCAAGATAGTCCATGCAGTTGCAATAACACAGTGCTCCAGATGGTGCAGTGGTTAACGAACCTGCCTAGCAAGCAGGAGCTTCCGGGTTCAAATCCCAGTCCAGTACACATTTTCGCTTGTCGTCACTGATTCTAAGTAATGTCCCGATGCAGCTGACATCAGTAATCCCTTCCCTTTCCTTTTCTCCTCCCCCACCCTCCACCTTCAATTTACTTATAATATAAATGAAATGCCATCCAGAAGATTTTCGGTGACTGTGTGATAGTCGATGGATTTCCAGGACTGGAGCTGAATTATCCTACTATGTTTGCTAGATATTTATGTGTAATTTTGATGAAATAGTCTGAACAATCCTCGCGTGATAAGTCACAGTGAGTTTGCAAAATTTGGTTTTTGACACAAGAAGGCTGTGACTTCATAAGCTTTCCCAGTATGATAAGGCTTGAAAGTCTCCTCAGATCCTAAAATCTACTCGATTCAATATTTCAGTGATCCAGCTGTCTGCCGTCTTCACGAGAACACTGGTGCTGCTGAGTCCCACCCTACTGTAAGTAATTTGGATCCACTCATTTATAATCCGACAAAGTATATAACATCTGTTCTTAGCCCATACATTGGCAAGTCTGAACACCATACAGTAGATTTTATTCGACGATTGAAACCTTTGAGGTTGGGTCCTTCGGATGTACTAATGAATTTTGATGTAGTATCTCTATTTACATGATTCCATCTGGAAGAGTCCCTGAGTTTGATTAGTGAAATCTTGATGAAGAATTGGTGAAGCTTTGTCATAATGTGCTGACATCCACATATTTTTTATTTAATGGTAACTTTTTCGAACAAAATGATGGAGTGGCTATGGGTAGTCCTTTATTGCCCATAGTCAACATTTGTTTATGGAGGACTTCGAGGACAGGGCACTGAGGATTTCAGCTTTTCAACCAATGTGCTTCTGGAGGTATGTAGATGATACCTTTCTCTTGTGGTCTCAAGGACATGATGTTCTCAACAGATTTTTGGACCACTTTAGCTGCCTTCATCTCAGCATCATATTTAACATGGAGGTTGAAACTGATGAGATCCTTCAATTTTTGGATGTCATGGTTAACAAAAATAAGATGGTACTCTGGGACACAGCATTCACTGAAACCTGGCACACACCGATTGGTATCTGCATGCTAGGAGTTGCCATCCACCATATCAATGCTGTGGTGTTCTTAGGACTCTGGTATGCTGAGCATATGCTATTTCCAATAAGGACAGTTTAATCTAAGAACTTGCAAATTTAATGGCTGTTTTGAAGGAAAATGGATACACTGAGAAGCAGATTTGTTGGACTACGGAATTTGGATCATGCCAGAGGTGCATGGAGAGGAGCATAGATCTATGTCCTTCATCCCTTATGCTGGGGGCATATCATTTAATATTGGAAGAATTCTAAAGAGTTTTGACATTAAGAGTGTGTTTCATCCACTTTCCAAGATAAGGGCACTACTCGGGTCTGTGAAAGATGATTTGGGGCTTAGGATGCCTAGCATATGCAAAATTCTGTATCATTATTGGAAGGCTTACATCGGCCATTCAATGCTCACAGTTCAGGACAGGTTTGTTGAATATCATTGTCATACAAGGCTTCAACAACCGGAAAAATTGGTTGTAGCAGAACACTGCTTAAACTAGGAACATGGGATGAAATTTGATGAGGCTACAATAGTTGCCAACACTTCCGGTTTTTGAACAGCGTTTATGAAGAGGCAATTCAAATTGGCAGACAGTTTGAGTGATAGACATTGGCTTTCCTCTTAGAAGGATGTGAAACCCTGTACTACCTCACATCAAAACAGAACGTTCTTCAGTGCGGCTGTTCTGAGTGCTTTGAAAATAGTCTTTGAGTGTGATACACGGTTGCTGCTGGTGTTCAACTAATGAACGGCACCAGCTCTCCAGACTTACAGGGTACCAATTCTGATGGGCAGCATACATCCCACATACAATAAAGAGGCCTATACAGGATGACATTTTGCAGCCTTGGCATCAGTTGTCAGTGGGACTCAGCAGCAGCAGCAGCAGCAGCATTCTCCTGAGGATAGTGGACCATTGGAAGCACCAAAATATTGAATCAAGCTGATTTTAGTATCCAGCAGCAAACCTAAGGAGACATTCATGCAAGAAGGATACCCTACAAGTAAATTACAATGTCTCTTGTACTTTATGATGTGGGAAATCTGTTTCTTTCTACCTTTGTATCCACTACAGCAATGTTCACATCCTTGATGCCTCACTAGCTGTGACTGGTTTAATCTTCAGTGGCATTTGAGTCCACATTTTCTGCATTGCATGTGGTTTCCAGCACAGTAGCCTTTCTTTATTGGAACTTTGTTACTCATAACTTATGAAGTCTCCCTGTGAATCCTCAAATCTTGCAGCCTCTTCACATCTGGTGAGGAGTGTTTTAGTTTTCATCTCTCTTAAGTCAGGAAAACAAAAATAACTGTGAAAGTCCTTGACGTATGATGTTTAGTTTGTGGTCAGTGCATCTGAGAATTATTAGTAACGACACTGTAGTCCCCAAACCTAGTTACAGAAATGCCAATAAGTCTCAGTAACATATACTTTGGTATTCCGACACTTGGCAGCCACATCTTTGAGACAGAATTTTTAGCGCTTCGCAGCCAACTCCAGGAAACCATAGCGGGTATTCTTCCTGGTAGTAGTATAACAGAATCTTGTCAACAATGCCTGAATGACAGAATTGCCCTGCTAAATTCACTTGATCTATTTGTACCACTTTCATTGAATAACATGAATGATTTGCAAATAAGGTGTGTAATAAGGTTATCCATTTATGGTTTTGAGTCTAAGAATGTCATTCCACATGGAAATTGCCTTTACTCTTGTCTTTTACACTGTGATTTAGCAGTCATAACCACATCTGGGGCAATTAAGGAGAGACTAACACTGTAGCTCTTCATCACCTCCGAGGTAATGTGGTCACCTGTGAAGCAGAAGCTGCATTGTCTCATGTTTCCAGTCTCACTGAAGATCATATTTTTATAAGTTCTGTGACGGAGCTAAAGGCAGCCAGATCTAAAATCAACAAAGAAATTTATTTATTTATTTTATGAACTGCTACATTTCTGTACTACTTGAGACTGACGCAGGACAGCAAGTAAACATGGGCCATTTCAAAGCCCAGTGTAAGTAATGTCTTACTAATTTGTGCCAATATAAGCTCATTTATATTACAGATACCTATGTTTTACTACAATGGACTTTCGATGTATGGTTTGCATGGTAAGCAGCATGTCATTTGTATAGGTACAGTGAGTAATCTGATAGTATTTTCTATTATTTTACATCAGAGAGAAATTAATCATCAGTAGACTAACGTGCATTTTCGACTTTTTGCAGCGTAATGAATATTCCATGGACTATCACTATTCCATGGACTATCACTATTCTCTCACATTATCTGAAACAGTCTGACAATGCTCAAACAGTTCACCAATAGCAAACCTGTAGAATTCTACAGGATGTGAGTTAAAGCCGTTGTCAAACAAAGTTTGAAGTGGATTTTGATCCACAAAGGTATTTTATTGACAGTTTTTCAATAAGGTGCGAAAATTGTAAACATTTGAAGGTATAAGATCAGAAGAATAAGTGTGTGAGGGTTGACTCTTAAAACAAACTCCTGGACAGTTTTGTATGTGAAATCAGTAGAGTGCATTATCTTATAGTAGCAACACATGATGCAGTTTTGTAGGTTGCTTTTATTACACTGTGAACGATAGATGTGTTAGTTGTTGGTAGGCATGCACCTGGGGAGAGGTTCATAGTGCAAAAAATCCTTTTTGAGCTACAGGATGCAAAATATTACATTCAGACTGCCCTCTGCTTGAGTGTATGTCTTTTGTTAGGGTTCAGCCATTAATTTCTTCTTAAGAAGTTGACACAAATGCATCTTAACAAATCATCAATAACAATATTGCATAGGAATTTTCAATGCGTGAACTGATGTTCTAGCAAACATGCAGCAAGTCATCCCTTTGGCTTTTATTGCTTTGAGTCAGAGCATCCAGTACTCCTACTCCAGACATCTCAACCTTGCCTATTGAATACAAATGTCGCATCCTGTTTAAATGGTCGCATTTCACCACACATCTGTTATTTAGACTTCCTGAATGTGGAGAATCTTTCATGCCAGAATGAACTTTCTTGAAACTAGAAAGCACTTTTCTAATGTGTTTTCCCAAAAGCACTCCCCCTGCACACAATACAAAGGTTCTGAAATGCCTCCACTACCTTCACCCCTCTATTAATTCCACAGCAAATAACATGTCTCAAAAGTTAAACTTTTTTCCATGTGTTACTATTTTATAACTTGAATGTTCATAAGTTTCAAGTAAACAATATGTAACTGAAACATAAATACTACAACTGCAAATAAGAAAACAACAGTTGATAATACACTAGTAATGCTGCAACAAGTTTGCCCAGTCAGAGGGCTCGTGCCATTAGTCAGTGGGTGACATATGGCTAGTATCTGATGGCCACTGTAGGACAAAGAGATTCTCAAGTGTGAACTGTGTTGATCTTGACACAGCCATGAACTGTTTGCTGGAAGAAGTTTTTGCTATTTCTGGGGTTTTAGACAGTGAAACAAATTGTCTTTGAGGTGCCATCAGACCAAAATTTAGCAGACACTTGAAATATGATTTGAAAAATAAAGGCACAAAGGAGACTGGAACTCACGATTTCATAGGCATATTGCACGATATTTACCCATACACTTCCACAAACTGAAATGTTGCCACATTGTGCATATGCGTGGGCTTAGTATTCTAAGGTGCAGCCAGCTATATTGGCAGCCTTTAGTGAACAACTCTGACTTAGACTCTGTGACAGCCACCCAGGTTTTATGTCTAAGTCAGTACATGTTTTTGCCTGCTGCTGAACATTTCCTCAGTCAGCACCCACGTGACTCTGAACCTGTGATGTCATCCCTGCTCACCTCAATCATCTTTATACTTATCAACAACTACTGACAGACAATCAAACAGATCAAGGGCACAGCCATGGGGACCACAATGGCTCCTTCCTATGCCACTCTTTTCATGGGGTAGTTGGAGGGAGCTTTCTTGGAATCCAGAAGCCTTCAGCCTTGCATTGGTTTAGACAAACTGATGACATCTTAGTAATATGGACTCATGGTGAGGCTGACTTGTTAAAATTCTTGCACTCATTAAATATATTCTCCCAGTTAAATTTTCTATAGTACCATTCCAAATCTCATACCACTTTCCTTGACGTTGACCTCATCCTCACTGAAGGTCAGCTGCACACCTCAGTTCACATTAAACCTACTAACAAACACTACTTATATTTATTAATAGAGGGAAACATTCCACGTAGGAAAAATATATCTAAAAACAAAGATGATGTGACTTACCAAACGAAAGCGCTGGCACGTCGATAGACACACAAACAAACACAAACATACACACAAAATTCAAGCTTTCGCAACAAACTGTTGCCTCATCAGGAAAGAGGGAAGGAGATGGAAAGACGAAAGAATGTGGGTTTTAAGGGAGAGGGTAAGGAGTCATTCCAATCCCGGGAGCAGAAAGACTTATCTTAGTGGGAAAAAAGGACGGGTATACACTCGCACACACACACATATCCATCCACATATTTAAATATGTCTGCTTGTGTCTGTATATGTGTGGATGGATATGTGTGTGTGTGTGTGTGTGTGTGTGCGAGTGTATGCCCGTCCTTTTTTCCCCTTAAGGTAAGTCTTTCCGCTCCCGGGATTGGAATGACTCCTTACCCTCTCCCTTAAAACCCACATCCTTTCGTCTTTCCCTCTCCTTCCCTCTTTCCTGATGAGGCAACAGTTTGTTGCGAAAGCTTGAATTTTGTGTGTATGTTTGTGTGTCTATCGACGTGCCAGCGCTTTCGTTAAGTCACATCATCTTTGTTTTTAGATATATTTTTCCCACGTGGAATGTTTCCCTCTATTAATTCATATCATCTTTGTTTTTAGATATACTACTTATATTTAGATAGTTTCCAATCCTTTCCATCTCATACAGCCTTGGCATTTGAGGCAAACATTATTTGTTCAAATGCAGACTCTTTACAGCAGTATGCTGCCATTCACACCTCACTCTTCACTGGACATATTTAACCCACCAGCCTAGTTCAAAAGCAGATTTCCTGGGCCATTACACCAGCCCCAGTACTGCTAATTCCTCCAAAACACATCTTAGCAGTACACATCTTGTCACTCAGTATTATCTTGATCTTGACAGTATTACTTAGCTACTTTGAAAAAGCTACGACTTCTAAAATCAAGCCCTGAAATGAGGTCCATTCTGTCCGACATTTTGCCCATCACACGTACAAAGTTTTTTGTTGTACTCCAAATCTCCACAAAATGGTTGTCAGATGCTACGCTCCGTCTGCCCCATTGCCCTACTCTATGGCTCTTTCCACTGTGACCATCCCCAGTGTAAGACTTGCCCTATGCACCAAACTCCTATACAGTGAACATTTAAAAAAACCATAAGGATGAGTCATCAAGTGAAACCAGCCAGAAGCCTACAAATGCCTAGGCATTTTTCAGTTTAACATTGTTAAGGATTGGTAAGTAAAAAGTGTGGTCAGCAAAGAGTACCCACAAAGGGTTGGAAAAATTTTGGTCAACTAAATGGCAGCAATACCATCATGGCAAGCAGTACCTGGGCCATACCCATTGTCAGATATACTGCACACATTGTGATCTGGACCTAAATACAGCTAGATATTATGGTCAGGAAAACAGAAATTCAGAAGATCCAAAGTGGAAACTCTGCAAAGAACCTGAGGAAACAACTGACCACACATTGAGCTGTTACAGAAACAACTATCAAACTAATCACAAGCAGACACAAAAAGCTCTGGTACAAATGGTGCACCGGAATTTATGCCAAAATTATGATCCGCTGGTGGCAGTGCAAGCCAGGAAACGATGTTAAAAATGGATGTGCAATATTACTGTAAGGGCTCGCAATTTAACCCTTTCGTGAGCCATGGGAAACATGCTTCTCACTACAATGAACTCACTCCTAGTCCCGTGGGATTCACAGTTCCCACCTCTGTATGGTGCTACCACCTATTGAACAGTATAGGGTACTACTTCCAATCGGAAGTTCCCGCCGTTTTTGCTGTACCTTCGCGCAGAGGCATTGTATAGTTGAGTGTTTCTCTGTAGAGGAGCCTTTCAGTGCTGTTTGCGTGACATTTGTGATTTTTTCCTCAGAGCTATAGTATAAGGTAAATACTTTTGATTTTTGCTATGGTGTCTTATTACGAGGGCTATCCACAAAGTACATTATGTTTTGGAATTAAAAATTAATAAAGTATTGGAATTTTTTTTTTATTATATACAGATGAAAGCCACACTTAAATACTACTTTTCTACGTAGTTGCCATTTAAATTAAGGCACTTATTGTAGCGATGGACGAGCTTGGAAATTCCTTTGTCGTAATATTCGGCCGCCTGTGCCTTCAACCACGTGGTTACCTCTTCTTGAAGCTGTGCGTCGTCATCAAAATGCTGCATAGCCAACCCCTTCTTCATTGCTGGGAATAAGTGGAAGTCGCTAGGTGCCAGGTCGGGACTGTACGGCGGATGAGGAATCAACTCCCACTTAAAAGATTCGAGAACTTCACGAGTGGCATTAGCCGTGTGGGCCCGGGCATTGTTGTGAATCAGCAAGATCTTCGAGCCCAACTTTCCCCTGCGCTTGTTTTGTATTGCTCTTCTGAGGTTGTGCAGAGTTTGTCAATACCTTTGAGAGTTTATTGTAGTGCCTCTTTCCAGGAAATCCACAAAAATCACACCTTTTCTGTCCCAAAAGACAGTCATTACGTGGTTGAAGGCGCAGGCGGCCGAATTTTACGACGAAGGAATTTCCAAGCTCGTCCATCGCTGCGATAAGTGCCTTAATTTAAATGGCAACTATGTAGAAAAGTAGTATTTAAGTGTGGCTTTCATCTGTATATAATAAAAAAAATTTCCAATACTTTATTTATTTTTAATTCCAAAACGTAATGTACTTTGTGGATAGCCCTCGTATTTGGTGTGCCCTGTTTGTTGTAAAATGTGTTTTACTTACATTACTTGTGGACTTTACTTGTAGTATTTGATTTTGTTGGTGGGAAGGATCCTTCCCACTGCCTCTTTGGCAGCCCATTGTTTTACGTCTCTAGAACCAACATTTCTATATTTTACCACGTTTATTTGACATTTTTGACTTAGTGAGTTTCAGAAATAATGCACAGATCATTATGTTACTAAAGACTGTCAAGTTTACCATACCAAACCAAGTGCTTGCTTCTGTTGAATCTGTCATAGTATTTTTTACACTCTCCAGTTCTCTATTTCTTGGCATTGCTTTCCTTTCAGATGTATCTTTCCCTATACCTCAGCAATCCCAAACATGCCGATGAAATTTACAATATATTATTTTCATTACTTGATCAATGTGATTCAAAAACTGAAGGAGATGGAGGTGCTGCAGATGAACTGAATGTTCTAGATGAAACAGTCACCAGTGCTTCAAGGCATGTTCTGTGGAACAAGACATTTATGGTGATGAACATGACAGTGAATCATTTGTGCTTCCGACTGTTGCCAGTAGTGATATGTTGGACAGTGAAAGTGAAGAAGAATGGAACGGCGACTGTTCTTACTTCGACAATGTAAAGAACAACTTTGAAACACGAATGGAAGGAAAACCAAAATTTCTCTGTGGTGCCAATGATCGGGAGCTTACTTATTTTTCTACGTTCTTTGATGGTGATGTTTTCACTCTCATTGTAAATAAAACAAACTTGTATGCAAAACAAAATTGTGGTAGTAGATATCCATCAAAAACCTGGGTGGACACGAACTACTCAAGAAATGAGAGCTTATATAGGATGTCTTATTCTAATGGTAATTCATCAACTTCCTGCTCTCTCTAACTTCTGGAGTTCAGGTCTCATAACTAAAAGTAGAGCCAATTGCTAATGTAATGGCAAGCAAAAGATTTAAAAAGATTGTAGAGAATGTTCACTGTAACAACAACGAAACTGCAAAGCCAAGAAATCATCCGGAATATGATAAATGCATAAATTACGGCCATTGATGGAAAAGCTTTTGCAGAGCTGTAATAATAATTGTGAGCCCTCATCATTTATGTCAGTGGATGAATCGATGATTCCTTTCAAATGATGATCATCTATGAAACAGTATATGCCAATGAAGCCACGCTACAGTGTGGTGCTTGTCAGATTCACTCACTGGATATATAATGAACTTTGATGTTTACACAGGCAAGTATAGGCAGATAGTGACTTACAAGTCCATCGCAGCCATCGACGAAGACAAAGAACCCCCCTCACCACAAAGACCCAACAATATTTCAGAAAATATAAAGCCCTCGATATGAAACAAAGGAAAACTCGCAGCTACTATCCTTGGAGAATATTTGTAAAGTGAAAATAAATTGGGTGAAAGGGTTGTAGTAGATCTAACAAAGGAAATAAATAAAAATAATGTCGTTGCATTTGACAGATTCTTCACCACCATGAAATTGATGTCAACATTTTTGAAGACGTGTGTGTATGGATGTGCAACAGTGAAGACCAACAGAAAAATTTACCCAAATTTATGAAGGAAAACGTAAAATTGGAACGAGGAGAATTCCAGTTTGAAACAAAAGGAGCCATTTCTGCAGTAAAATGGAGGGATAACTGCCCAGTCACTTTCCTGTCCTCAATTCATGACCCAAGAGAAACAGCCACAGTGAAAAGGAAAAACAAGGATGGTACTAGTACAGAGATTTCTTGCCCTGAAGTTGTGGCAGAATACAACAAAATAATAGGTGGTGTCAATAAGTTTGATCAATTACGAGAAAGGTATGCTATTGGCAGACGCTCTGTAAAATGGTGGCACAGAATATTTTATTTCCTGGTAGACGTTGCTGTAGTGAACAGTTTTATCCTGTGGAAAATATGTAAAAGAGAAAGTGGACAGCATGATCAGCTCACATACAGGATCCATCTAGCCAGACAATTGATCGCTGGCTTCTCATGCTGAAAAAGGAGGACAAAAACCTGTCTTTCTGGCAAAAAGGGTAACGTACCTGAAGATGTTTGCCATGTGGCTGTAGGGGAACATCAACCCATTTTAGGAGAAACCTACTGGAGGTGCCATCATTGTAGTACCAAAGCTGCGGAAAAGAGCACTCGCTGTGTTTGTACGTATTGTCAAATACCACTTTGCGTAGGTCCATGTTCCACAAAATTTCGTGGCAAGTAATTGTGAACAATCATTATAACAAGAGAAGTAAATTTATCAAATAAATATGACATATATTGAAAAAGTTGTTTTTGTCATTTAACTCCAAGGAAGGGCAGTGGGAAGAATACTTCCCACCTTGTTGTGTGACCTCACTTTCACAGTTGGAGCAAATTTGATATTCTGTATGATAAACATACCTATCTGTTAACTACTATCTGCTCTCCATTCATTAAGAAAAATATTGCTCAATAATTTTGCCCACAAAAGGGTTATGGCAGATCAAATGCTGGAACACAGTACACCAGACTTCATAACTGTGGATACAAAGGAAGATCACTGACAATATTATCCTAGGTGATAGCAGAATTGATGAGGAACAAATAGAAAAACTTACTAGTTAGGACTTTTAAATTAACTGCTGTGACTCTGGCATGAGCCAGTGGTTCTGAGCACAATGGAAGCAGTGCCAAAATATCTTTGTACAGTTGAAAATCATTGACACTGAAAAAATTTCCACATGATAACTACGAAAAGCAACTTTACTGTGATATGAACAATTACTCACTGATACATTACACAATCTTACACACTTGGGAAATATCCAACCAGTGATAAGAAACAAATTCAGTACAGTGATCTTATCTGCTGCATTAATATTTATAAAAGAGAAAACAAATGAACAATTCTTTTTATAAAGACAGAGGTGATTATGGAAGGCGTAAATGAGAAAGTAATTTTGAAGTGTGATGATGGTGACAGATCTGATGGCAACATACTTTTATCTCTTATAGCTCAGACCCCAAGTAAGTGAAGTATTACTTCCAATGTCAGCACATAATGTACCTGATGTGACTTGGAACTACTGAGACAGCCCTTAGGAGGCTGGGTGGATTGCAGCAGCTTTCAAAAAGAGAAAGGATGTGTAGTTCTGCAAATTTTCAGTATACTGGAAATTAATGAGTTTAAGATATTTTGAGTGGGGTATTATTGTATGGTTGGCAGTCTGCATTGGAGTAATCAAAGTTAAGCTTTCAAAAACCAGAGTAGCTATTAATTTGGATGGTGGTACTTCTATACACTTTGTAAACTCAAGTTGCGATAATTATAATTGGATTTTGTAAAGTTTCCACAAGGAAGTATTAGACTATACTAAAGAATATAGAAGACAAGAACTGGTGCTCTAAAATGTTCTTCCTAGTTCTTTATGTAGGTGACAATGATCAGTATTAACAGATTTTTGTCATTACCACAGAGGCAAGGTTGTCACAGTAGTAAGGGTATCTAATCTACTATGTTCTCCACAAAGTGGACTGCAATATCTTAGGAGCTGCTGGGGTAGTTACCTGCCTCACATTTTTCAAGTTAGAAACACTCAGACAGTAGTGGAGCAAGTCTGAAGTACATACTTGACTGCCAGATGAGAATCCAAAGATCTGCAGCAGGTTACATATTCTTAGCTAAACCATGGAAATAAATGGAAGAAAATGGACATTTCCAATGTAAATTATAGAACAGTAGAGTAAAACTGGAAAACATGTTGAACGAATTTATCATGGAACGAAAAAGTTAGGAGTTAGAATTGTTAACCAGAATTGATTTCTCATATTCTAATTTTTTCCAAGTGAATTTTTCTTTTGATACTAATAACAGCATTATTAAGATGCTGCTAGACTACAAGGCAAAAATGTATCTAGGAAAACACCTCACTACCAATGAGGACAGTTTCCCTTGAAGCAACAGGCCCATGGGTCACAACCTAAAAGATGACTAAGTTATGAAGTAAACCACTCTTCCCACTTTGGAATGAAAATCCTCCAGTCCATACCTCTTAAGTGATTGGTTTGCTTATTAAAACCAGGTATTTGTTATTTCAGATACTAATTTTTCAAACTGTTGATAATTCTGAGAAACATGCTTCACTTCACACACATAAATTGAGAATAGTAAGTTTCTGGCCAATGTCAGAATGAATGTGTGGTTCAGAAAAAGCTGGTGTTTGAGGGATAGATACAGATGACCCATGTTATGACGCTGCCATTGAAATTAACCGGCTGTGGTTAGTTACATGTTGTGCCACTAGATGGTCAATTTTGTTCTTGGCTACTGTTTGGTGGTGGCCATTCATTCTAGTTAAAAGCTGGTTATATACTACTGTTTGGTGATGCCCATTCTAGTTGGGAGCTGATTGTTGTACCACCATAACAAACTGTGCAGTAATTGCAGAGCTGGTATGTGGCACTGCCTCTGATGAAGGCGGTAAGCCTGTGTGCGGACTGAAGCAGAAATTGCTGACTGGGTGGCTTGGACAGGTCTTGCATAGGCATATGATTCTTGTGGCATGGGTTTGAGTAGGGAGAACCTCTTGCCACAGATCAAATTAACTGAAATTGTGGCTACAGCAGCTCTGTCCACAAATGTAGTTGATGTAAATTTATTTGCTTGATTGACTGTGTGACCACTTTATGGACATGTCAAATGAACATTTGTTCAGCCCTTTATTTTACAAAGTCACATACTGCAGCACCAATTCAACACTGCTTACCTGACAGAGCCTTTGTGTGCCAAGTAGTTATTTTCTATGTGGAAATCCAGTATGTTTGTTCCTAAATTTCTAGACAAATTGTGTCACTAAAATTTTTGGCAGATTAAACTTTTGTATTTTGTCAAATTGAGAGCATTATAATTCAAGGGTTGTATTTCATACAATACCTCTCAAATCAACATAAATGTGTCAACAAGAAGCAAATTCTTGAGTCACTACTTTGTTAAATGAGGGGAAAAAAGGATTTTATATGCAAATTTAAAACTTTTCACATGTAAACTATCTTCAACTGAAAGTTGTGCACTACATTTTGCAACATGCACTTATTTTAGATAAATTTTATGGAACAGCAAGAAAATATTAGTTTAATAAAGAAACAAATTTAGAATATACGTATCTTTAATAAGAGAAAAAACAGGTCATACATTTTTACAGTTATGTACACAACTGATAATTGGATCTTAAAAATATATATGTATTGTATATGTGTAGCATCACAATGAATGTTACAGTTACTATCAAATTATATGCAGTACTTAATTACATAGAATCAAATTGACTACAAAAAGCCATCATGAATCAGAACAGTACAAGTTCAATTGCACCGCCACACATTAAAATTGTAAAAATAAAAATCAGTATGTGACCATTAAAGTCTGTTAAAAAGGTTACTAGTACGACTAGTACTGAAATTTCCTAAGGAATAATTTGAGACTATTTCAGAGATTTCACTATGAGAGGAGTGATTATATGACCTGTTTTCCAGTCACTATGTTGGGGTAGCACATTTTTAATATTCATCCAGCACAAATGGGGAACACTAATATTCTGAAAAGTAGTAATGCAACGACTTTACAAATTCTGTAAGTTTTCAACCACACCAACATTTTGTTACTGGTCTGACAAGTGGATGGATTTTCACAGCACATTCTGTTTCTCCATTAAGATGATGTAAGGAATGTTAGATCACATACGAAGTTTGATGGATGACAGGTCAAAGAAAGTTTTAGAACAACCAACTTAGACAAAGAGCTTTATTGCCCTCCCAGTAACTTTTCCAAGTTCACAATTTATGTACAAATAAGATTCTAAATAAACTTAAAATGCTTTTTCTATGGCCAGACAAAAGAATCAACTGCCAACTTGTTTATACAATATCGACTATGAACATTCTTCATAAATATAAGCTATCCACATAATTCTGTACAACATTCTTCCTGCACTTACAGGAAGCAGCATGTTTAAACATTAAACCATTTAGTATAACACTGAGCTCTGGAATCTATATGTAGCCACCATTTTGATACTTTTAAATTATTTAAAGGGCAGAATAAAATTTACATTCACCAGGGCAATACAGTACTTGTACATCTAAATAAATTTCATCTGTAGATATCTATTCTTTATAATATATGCATATATATATATATATATATATAGTAAATATGTTAGAAACTCATTTCTGATATATAAGAAAAATGATTGCAATAATTTATCCAAGACACTTTCACATAAAAACTGCACTACAATTTTTTGCATAATAAAATAGGTTTCAAGTAAGTATAATCAATCTGATGAATCAGATAACACAATAGCCAATGAGATACATATGTATTAACATTTGCTTACAAGCTGAAACAATTTTGTTAGAAAATACCAACTGCTACATAGACCCTACAAGCAGAGAACACTGGTATTAACATTTTTCCAAATTGCACAGCATTGCAACCGTTCATTTTATATTCACAGTGCTTGAGAAGAGTATATTCTTACAAATGTACACTTCCACATTACCTATAACTGCCAATGTTCATTTATTTTTTATGGGAATCAATTCATAATAGGAGTCCTTTCCACATGTGATGGTTCTCTGTTCTGACTGCCAGGAATGTTTCCAGCCACAGAAATGCCAGATGACCAGACTGGATTAGAGAAGCCAGTTGGATAACCACCTCCCAGCTAATAATGGAACAAACCTGTAATTTATCAATTTTAAAGAAAATTAGATGACAACATACACCAGTAAATGTTTTCTTTGAATTTACGTGCACAGAAATTGTTTGCAAGGAGGTAGGGTGAGAAATGTACAATCTCAAGTTATCAATGGCACAGTGGTTACATTGAAAACCATTTACGTAAGCTGCTTTTCTCAACAAAGATAATGTTGGATTCAGTTTTAAATACATACAAAAACAGCCACCAATAGTTAGCAAAAGAAGTTCAAAAGGAAAGTATGTTGCATGAGAATATTTCAACAAAACCTTTCATTGTACACAGAACAGCCACCGAAAGAGAATTACAGCAGCATTGAATTAACTGCTTTATTACATATAACAGGGGTAACCATCTCAACAAAAATGGCACAGGACACATGCTCAATAGCATTATTTGAAAAGAAATGCTTATTTCAGCCAGATTATCCCTTTAACTAATATGGGGCTTTAAATCCTTGATCTAAGGTAAGTACAATCTAAATACAGTTGGGCCTGTAAGTTGGCACTTTCTCCCTTATGGAGACACACTGAGTCGTCCTGTACATAGTGTATACAGGACCTCCAAAACATGTTTCTCATCAAGAGCCTACCTTACAATTTGCTGATCTCTGTCTGTATTTTACAGCTTATTCTGTTGAAACAGCATATACAATTAGATCATGCCTTGACAGACCTTTGAATGCGAGCAAAAGACTTATCTGGACATAGCCCTGGAAAAATTATTTGCCTTTTTTTTGTGGAGGGAAGAGAGATGCATTGTTCAGACAGTATGAACAAGCTCTGACTAAATATAGAGACCTCCATCATTTCTTCCAATATAGAAATGAAAATGTTGTATGAACAGTGGGGACCTCAACTGAAAAATATGCTCACCTTGGGTAGGATTCTTGAGATCAGTATGGTTATATGTGTGTATTTTATCATGAATGGGCAAGAAATCTGATATCTAAACTGGACTGGATTCTAGACCCCTGTACTCAAATACACACTGCAGCTGCACTATCCACAACTACAAACGTTTCCTTGTTGAGGCAAGGGAACTGCCACCAAATATAATGTGATTTACAATAGCAGCAATTAACTTTTTTAGCTTCACAGACCTGTAGTAGTAATTTTTTACTTTTTTTTTTTAAACCATTACCCCTCCGACTGAGGTGGCCCACCACAAATTCCTCTTCTGTGCCAACCTCTTTATCTCAGAATAGCATTTCCAACATACATCCTCAATTATCTCATGGATGTATTCCAATCTCGGTCTTCCTCTACAGTTTTTGTCCTCTACAGCTCCCTCTAGTATCATGGAAGTCAGTCCCTTACGTCCTAACATATCTCCTATCATTCTGACCCTTCTCTTTATCAGTGTTTTCCACATATTCCTTTCCTCTCCAATTCTACACAGAACCACCTCAATCCTCACTATCAATCCACCTAATTTTCAACATTCGTCTGTAGCACCACATCTCAAATGCTTCAATTTTTTCTATCCCGGCTCTCCCACAGTCCACGTTTTACTAGTGTACAATGCTGTGCTCCCAAATGTACATTCTTAGAAATTTATTCCTGAAGTTAAAAATCGATTTTGTTACTAGTAGGCATCTATTGGGCAGGAATGCCATCTCTGCCAGTGCTGATCTGCTTTTGATGTCCTCCTTGCTCCCAGCTAGCAGAATTCCTTAACTACTTCTACTCCGTAACCATTAATCTTGATATGTTTCTCGCTGTTCTCATTTCTGCCACTTCTCATTACTCTGATCTTTGTTTTACTCTCAATCCATATTCTGTACTCACTAGATTGTTCACTCCATTGAGCACATCATGTAATTATTCTTCACTTTCACTCAGCATATCAATATCAGTAGCAAATCTTATCACTGATATCCTTTCACTTTTAATTTTAATTCCACTCCCAAACCTTTCCTTTATTTACTTCATTGTTGATTGATTCATTAATTGAAAAGGGTTATGGGACCAAATGGCGAGGTTATCAGTCCCACGATACTGAAGTTGGTCATAGAAAAAGAAGGCCCACTAAAAGTGGACAGATCCAGCCAAGGGTGTCAAATTATAAAACAATGTACATTACACACACAGAATAAAAGCCATAAAAAGTGAGACCAAATCTAAAAACTGGAAAAAAGGGGGCAGTCATGGTGCTACAGACCAAGAAGACTGGAAAAGAATTCCCAAACACAACCAACCTGTCCCTACTCCAAATCTAAAGTAGAACTTATATTTGAAAATAAAAACTACTTTCACAGTGGAAACTGAGGACCAGTTCAACCATCTGTGGATCATCTGCTAATATTAAATTTAAGGAATCAGGATGACTATACATAACACAAAGGGCTGAAAGAAGGGGACATTCCACCAATATGTGGGATATCGTCAGTCTGGATCCACCACAACCACATTGTGGGGTGGGTTGTTACGTAGGAGGAAACAGTGGGTGAGTCAGGTATGAGCGATGCGTAAACGGCACAAAACAGTAGATTCCTTCCAAGAGGAGCAGAAGGAAGAGCTCCAAACTGCAGAAAACTTCTTGATTGTGCGGAGTTTATTACTATGAGCAGTAGCACTCCAGATGTCACTCCACTTTTGGGCAAAGAGATTTGACAAACAGGCAGCATGCTCAAGGATGGAGAGAAGGTCATGGATAGCAGAGACCAAAGGGTGACACGAGTAGCATCTGTGAACAGCCTGCAGGCTGCTCATTGAGTCTGAATTAAAACACTGTGGAGGGAGACCCCACAAAAGAAAAATGGAGATCCATCATTGTTAATCTGAGGACTTCGTTCTTTGTCATCCATTCTTATTCCCTCTTGGCTCTCCCCCTTTAACTCACCCCAATTTTTCTCAAAATTTCGAACATCTTGCAATATTTTACACTGTCTAACACTTTCTTCAGGTCAACAAATCCTATGAACGTATCTTTATCTTTAGTCTTGCTTCCATTACCAACCGCAATGTCACAATTGCCTCTTGCACCTTTACCTTCCCTAAAGCCAAACTGATCATCTAACACAGCCTCAAATTTCTTTTCCATTCCTCTGTATATTATTCTTGTAAGCGATTTGGATGCATGAACTGTTAAGCTGAGTGTGTGATAATTCTCACACTTGTCAGCTCTTGCAGTCTTCAGAATTGTGTGGCTGATATTTTATTGGAAGTCAGATAGTATGTCACCAGACTAACATTCTATGCATCAAAGTGAATAGTCATTTTGTTGCCACTTCCCAATGATTTTAGAAATAATGGAATGTTGTGTATTCCTCCTTTCTTATCTTAAGTCCTCCACAGCTCTCTTAAATTCTGATTCTAATACTGGATCCCTGTCTCTTCTAAATCAACTCCTGTTTCTTCTCGTATCACATCAGATAAATCTTTCTCCTCTTAGAGGCCTTCAACGTACTCTTTCCATCTATTCACTCTTCTACATTTAATAGTGGAATTCCTGTTGCACTCTTAATGTTAGCACCCTTGCTTCAATTTCACCAAGTGGTGTTTTGACTTTCGCATATGCTGAATCAGTCTTTGATTACGTAATAGTATTTTTTTTACATTTATGATGACATTGCTTTAATTTTATACTCTAAGGAAATGTCAACAGTATAAAAATGTAATACAACTATTCCTATTATTTTATGTTGCTTCATTTATAGCAGACACGTACATATGATGTGTACATATGAGCAATTTACAAGTTCCAACTTTACATGTACCTACACTCTAATTTGGTCTCAAACTCTGAGCACATTTGTACATTTATATGGAGGCTTTTAAACAAGTTGTGCTTTCACCAGTATAAAGAGGTTTTTCTGATTGCACAACTTCAGTTAAGTTTCAAATGCAAAGTATGCATTTAGTCCTTTTCTTTTAGTGTACAGTCAACTGTGAAACTTTAGTTTTTATGTGAAATGGATACATTAGTTTTTTCACAAAGTGCTCCACCTACTTCCAGCAACTGTTGGCAGAAAGACAAGGTTTACAATGACAGTTATTCAACTTCGTGTTGTATCCCTTTGGATAGAAAGCAACTGTAAATTGTTTGCTTTTAAGTTCTCTTTTAAGAAAGCACAAAGCCATCAAAATTAATTCAACACTTTGACATCAAACAATCAGTTCTTAAAAATGAACCCTTGTAATTTTCAGAAGTAAATTCACATACTTTGAGAAATTAAAATTATGTTTAAGTCATGCCATACTAATGGCAGTGGAGGTGAAGCATCTTATCTCTTAGCATTAAGAGCAGCTAAGACATCCAAACCCAATGCAGTTACTGAAAACCTAACATTTCCTGCAGCAACTTGTATGGTCAGTGTTTCAATAGGCATGGAAGAAGCAAAAAATTGAAAAATTCTTGTTTCTAACACCAATATCAGGCTGAATTGATGAAATGGCTGAAGGTGTTCATGATTGGATAATTTACAAGGTTAGTTCATGCGAATTCTTCCATTTGATGAATCAATGGATGCAGCAAACTTGTCATTGTTATGTTTTGTGAGGTATGAATATGATATGGACACACAATTTGTTGTTTTGTAAAATAATACTGAGTCATGTAAAATGACAATGTGGGATTTTCATGAAGCTAGTAGGAGCTGTACTAACGGGCTGGACAAAGTGTTTCCATGTGTAGTGCTGTTGGAAAAGCACTAACAGGAAAGAACAGCTAATTAATGAAAATAAGAGTGTCTTATACCACAGGTGGAGTGGATAGGCTGGTTCCTTCAAAGATATGATCCTGTAAAAAAAAAAAAAAAAAAAAAAAAAAAAAAAAAAAAAAAAAAAAAAAAAAAAAGACGGGGGCATACACTCGCGCGCGCGCGCGCACACGCACACGCACACGCACACACACACACACACACACACACACACACACACACACACACACACACACACACATATACAGACACAAGCAGACATATTTAAAGACAAAGAGTTTGGGCAGAGATGTCAGTCGAGGCGGAAGTACAGAGGCAAAGATGATGTTGAATGACAGGTGAGGTATGAGTGGCGGCAACTTGAAATTAGCGGAGATTGAGGCCTGGTGGATAACGGGAAGAGAGGATATATTGAAGAGCAAGTTCCAATCTCCGGAGTTCGGATAGGTTGGTGTTGGTGGGAAGTATCCAGATAACCCGGACAGTGTAACACTGTGCCAAGATGTGCTGGCCGTGCACCAAGGCATGTTTAGCCACAGGGTGATCCTCATTACCAACAAACACTGTCTGCCTGTGTCCATTCATGCGAATGGACAGTTTGTTGCTGGTCATTCCCACATAGAAAGCTTCACAGTGTAGGCAGGTCAGTTGGTAAATCAAGTGGGTGCTTTCACACGTGGCTCTGCCTTTGATCGAGTACACCTTCCGGGTTATAGGACTGGAGTAGGTGGTGGTGGGAGGGTGCATGGGACAGGTTTTACACCGGGGGCGGTTACAAGGGTAGGAGCCAGAGGGTAGGGAAGGTGGTTTGGGGATTTCATAGGGATGAACTAAGAGGTTATGAAGGTTAGGCGGACGGCGGAAAGACACTCTTGGTGGAGTGGGGAGGATTTCATGAAGGATGGATCTCATTTCAGGGCAGGATTTGAGGAAGTCTTATCCCTGCTGGAGAGCCACATTCAGAGTCTGATCCAGTCCCGGAAAGTATCCTGTCACAAGTGGGGCACTTTTGTGTTCTTCTATGGGAGGTTCTGGGTTTGAGAGGATGAGGAACTGGCTCTGGTTATTTGCTTCTGTACCAGGTCGGGAGGGTAGTTGCAGGATGCGAAAGCTGTTGTCAGGTTGTTGGTGTAATGATTCAGGGAATCCGGACTGGAGCAGATTCGTTTGCCACGAAGACCTAGGCTGTAGGGAAGGGACCGTTTGATGTGGAATGGGTGGCAGCTGTCATAATGGAGGTACTGTTGCTTGTTGGTGGGTTTGATGTGGACGGATGTGTGAAGCTGGCCATTGGACAGATGGAGGTCAACGTCAAGGAAAGTGGCATGGGATTTGGAGTAGGACCAGGTGAATCTGATGGAACCAAAGGAGTTGAGGTTGGAGAGGAAATTCTGGAGTTCTTCTTCACTGAGTCTAGATCATGAAGATGTCATCAATAAATCTGTACCAAACTTTGGGTTGGCAGGCTTGGGTAACCAAGAAGGCTTCCTCTAAGCGACCCATGAATAGGTTGGCGTACGAGGGGGCCATCCTGGTACCCATGGCTGTTCCCTTTAATTGTTAGTATGTCTGGCCTTCAAAAGTGAAGAAGTTGTGGGTCAGGATGAAGCTGGCTAAGGTAATGAGGAAAGAGGTTTTAGGTAGGGTGGCAGGTGATCGGCGTGAAAGGAAGTGCTCCATCGCAGCGAGGCCCTGGACGTGCGGGATATTTGTGTATAAGGAAGTGGCATCAATGGTTACAAGGATGGTTTCTGGGGGTAACGGATTGGGTAAGGATTCCAGGTGTTCGAGAAAGTGGTTGGTGTCTTTGATGAAGGATGGGAGACTGCATGTAATGGGTTGAAGGTGTTGATCTACATAGGCAGATACGTTCTGTGGGGGCTTGGTAACCAGCTACAATGGGGCTGCCGGGATGATTGGGTTTGTGAATTTTAGGAAGAAGGTAGAAGGTAGGGGTGCGGTGTGTTGGTGGGGTCAGGAGGTTGATGGAGTCAGGTGAAAGGTTTTGTAGGGGGCCTAAGGTTCTGAGGATTCCTTGAAGCTCCGCCTGGACATCAGGAATGGGATTACCTTGGCAAACTTCGTATGTGGTGTTGTCTGAAAGCTGTCGCAGTCCCTCAGCCACATACTCCCGACGATCAAGTACCACGGTCGTGGAACCCTTGTCCGCCGGAAGGATGACGATGGACCTGTCAGCCTTCAGATCACGGATAGCCTGGGCTTCAGCAGTGGTGATGTTGGGAGTAGGATTAAGGTTTTTTAAGAAGGATTGAGAGGCAAGGCTGGAAGTCAGTGTTTGTTTGTGTGTCTATCGACGTGCCAGCGCTTTCGTTTGTTAAGTCACATCATCTTTGTTTTTAGATATATAAAAATAGTAAATTTTATTTAAAAAGCTAAATGTCACAGAATATGCTGTTTGTGAAATTATGCAATTAAATGGGAGAAAATAAATCACTTCTTTTCCATATAGAAGTTAGATGTGTTAACCCTGATATTTGAAGTGTGAAATGAATTGCGAACATTTTTTTCTAGGCTAAACAAATGCTGTTCTTGACATTTACCAGTTAAGATTTATGACCAGCTCGTGAAAATGTCTGGCAACAGAATGCTCGAACTTCAATTTACATCATGAGATGTAAATCAGTTCTGGCATTCTTGTGTAAATGACAAAGGGAATTTAATCACTGAAGCATTTAAAATTTTAATCAATTTTGCCACATCACTGTCTAGGGTTTTTCATCTATGTTTGCACTAACGGCCAAATAAGGAACCTCCTCATTCAATTTGCTTTTGGTTCTTCCTAACACAAATTCATATACAAGAAACTTAACTTAGAAACAAATGCAACCCTCAATTTCGTTTCTTTACATGTGTACTTACTGTAAGTGAAGTGTTTATTATAAGCAGTTTTTTTCACTTAAAATGATTTCATATTTTAGGGTATTTTGTGATTCCTGTAATGTCACTAAATGATGCTCTAGAGGCTTAAGAATGCTAGTGTTGTGCAGAGTGGGGGTGTCATGTAGTGGTCAAAATCTCTCTTCACGTGGAGAGAATTTCATGTTTGTATCTCCTCATGTTGTTGGCATTTTTATCACAAATCTTTATTGAAGTGATTTTTATTAAATTAATTGGTATAATTTTTATTTCCGATATTTTACCAGTTTACTAATACTTTATCATTTTAATCATCTTACTAACTTTTTCATTTACACTTCTTCCTATCACTATTTAAATCTTTGCCCATGTGATTTCAATTATTTCTGTGTATTAACTTATTTCATTTCTTCTGTTTTACTGTTTTATACTTTCATTCAAGTCACTTCCTTAATTTTATTCCTCATTATACTTGCAATTTTTTTCAGTTCCTTCATTTAATCATATGTTTTTTGTCCATAGTGTAACATGAATTTTTGTTTTCATGGTTTTGTGACACCAGGAAATTTGCTTGTAATAATGAAAATACATCTGACAGCTTTGAATTTGCAACCCAAATGGGCTACTTCATTATGTTTTTAAACAATGAAACTGCATTTTGAATAAATATTACAGATAAATAAAAATTAAAACTTGCACAGATCTTTCAAATAAAACAGAATAAGAGGAAGAAAAAGAGAAAGTAAAGTGAATACAATGATAAAAGTGACATGCCAATGGATTAAAAATAAAGTTTCATGTAAACAAATTAACTGATTAAAAATACTGAGTCATTTCACTAAAGCTTTAAACATAAATTTCAAAGAATCTGGTTCAACTCAAACTCTTAACTTTCTACACAATAGGAATGCCTCTAATACTACACTTTGCCCCCACTGTGTAATGCTTAAGCCTCTAGAAAATGATTTTTCATCAATTACTCACAAATGAGGGTCCACATTGACGAATGGCTCCAGATGTGATACCGGGGACAACACATACCACTGAACATATGTTTTCAAAAAGTCAATCCCACCCGTGAGGGACCTCTCCTTATCAGACATTATCCTATGCGATAACGAATGTCTTATCCAAATTAAAGTTCCGCTGGTTGGTAGGTTTTTGCTTCACATTTATCTTTCAGCACCTGCAGTAACAATCTAATCTAATACCTATTGTTTGAACATTTGCTGTTACCATACGAGATGTCCTGTGAATTCTCTATGCCACCCCCACTAATTCAGACTCAATTATTTTCTCCCTAACAATCTTTTACTAAAACAATTTTTACATAATTTTCACACTTTTTTTTATTGATCTGAAAGGATGTTGGTTCAATGGTTACTTTGTTTGGCAGGTCATACGTATATTTTCAGGCATCCTTGACACTGACTAGACTTAAGGCTATTGCCTTTAATTGTACCGATTAAAATGTTCACAGAAATATCAAGACAATAGTCACTCCAAGTCACTTTGATAATCGTTAGGCTGATTATCAAAGACTTTTTATATTTGCAGTGCACCAGTATCTGTTCCAGGAGCACTGAGCCTACACAATGAACTAAGTGCTTCTTAAGAGCCTTTCAGTAACATACTTCTACAGAATTATTTTTGAATCTTTACATGCAATAGTGTCACCTCTAAATACAAGTTTAATCTCCTGGAACAAAAGCTTGATATGTCGTACTGTAAAACATTTTTCAGATTAATCTGGATTATATAGAAATCAAACTGTAAATATTATTGTCATCAATGACACACTTTTAAAAGAAAATGTTTGCAGTAGAAGAAGCCATCCTATCTGATTACTGAACTTCTCCTCTTTGGCTTCATGAACTTATTGTGTGTCCTATTGGGAAAAGGGAGGGTTGAGAAATCTCTGCATGCATCATGCTTTGTCAGGGGTTGGGCCTTTTTTACTGTCAAGACAAAAAAATTACAAATAAATATAGTGGTTTAGCACTGATTAAATGAAGTGTGTCTTATTCTCAGGGATACTCATGAAAATTAAAAGTTTCTGCTACGTTTTAATTAAAGAGTTGAGGTATTCACATGGAAGGTAAATTTAGCTTGCAGATAGCTTTTAGACAAGAATAACAAAACACTTACTTGACTTGAATAAGATGAAAAACTGTAAGTGAGAGGTGGAATGGATCACTTGCAGCAATTTCCAGGTGCTTTCTGCTGCCCTTCTGACTCCACAAGTCTGCGCCCTTGTCCACTAGTGCCTGCACCTGTTACTTGCTCATTCTTTGGAAGTTTCTTGGCTGCAAGAAAGAAAAACACACTACACATCAGAAATAAGCAAGGATAAGATAATCACGAAAATAAATTTTAGGCAGAATTTCTATTAAAGGAGATACCCTACCAAAGTTCTAGAATAATACTTTCTAAACTAATTGTTACAAATGCATGAAAACTTTACTTGTTTGAGTTTTTACCAAAACTTTACTGACTGCTTAAAAAAGAAGGTAAACATAATTTAACTCCATTTAACTTTCCTAAAGTTCTTTTGATATGACTGTTAAACAGCTCTTTACACATTTAAAGGCTGAAATGATTCAGAGCCAAATAATTGACATAGCATTGAAAAACCATACAGAAACTTACCTTTTGACATAAATTTAAGTATTGTCAAATGTGCATATTCTCTTAAGATTTTGAATGTATCAACAAGCAAGCTGAAATACACAGAAGTATGGAGAAGTGTGCCAACAACTGGAATGCAGAAAGAAAAGAAGAGGAAGCTGTCACACAAACTGCTCTAACGTAGAATTATATTGCAATATGACTGACTTGCCAAACATATTTCTAATTATTCTCCATGTCACATGCTTTGGGTAGGGCATCCATATCAACTTTTTCCAAGTGTATCGCTTTTTTTTTTGTTCATTTCATGTACAACTGGTGAAAGACGCATCTTATCAGGTACCAAATTTCTCCAAACTGGAGTGACAAAAGTGCCATCACTATGTCCGGACATAATAGCACTGCTTACAAGTAAATCTATTTAATACTTATTTCTCCCCTCTCACTTGAAACTAATGGCTCATAAAAATAGTTTTACAATAAAGCTAACTAACACAAAGCATATCTGTTTGACAATTATGTATTCCTACTGTGTATAAAATATGAATGCAAATAATTTGTTTACGAATAAGCCCATTTCAAGGGCTAACTTCCAAAATGAATCATTCCATGTGTGTAATCGACTATTTACCACAGTAAACCATATTTCATTGTTGCTGGCTACAGGTGCTCAAAGTACAGAAGAAGTACTTCGAAACTTAACCCACATTTTAGAGGATGTTTCATTACAATCAATGTATTCCCTCTTGCAACAGAAACTATTCCAATATTCCTTATAATCAAGTTACTGTTTTTGCCTCTGTCTTCATCTGTTAAGAAGTAGGAAGGTAAATACCCAGATCTGCAAATTTCTGGTTACCAACAACCCTACATGAATGAAGTGTTAATCTGGCTAATCTTATTTCACGACCTTGCTTTAAGATGATGTATTAACAGTGTTATAAAGTTATAGCCATTATTATGACAAGAGTTAACTACAAGTGAGGGGAAAAGTAACAACTAAGACTAGCCTTCATACCAATGTTATGAAGACTGAGGCTAAACTTGCATATTTGATCCCCCTGAAATCTTGCTTGTGGTGACAGACTGATATGTAGCACAGCCTTAGGTCTACTTTAGGTTGGAAAGAGACAATTCACTAGTAGCAAAGCCTAATGATCATGTCCACATCTCACAGAAAAATGCAACTGTGGTCCAATACACAACTTTTATACTGTATTTATCATGTCTATAGTACAATCAATATTTTGATCAGCAGAACAAATTGCTTAACATTTCATTTTAGATTTGTGTTCTCCTACTAACATTTACAGTTTTACATGAACCGTGGACCTTGCCGTTGGTGGGGAGGCTTGCGTGCCTCAGCCATACAGATAGCCGTACCATAGGTGAAACCACAACGAAGGGGTATCTGTTGAGAGGCCAGACAAACGTGTGGTTCCTGCAGAGGGGCAACAGCCTTTTCAGTAGTTGCAGGGGCAACAGTCTGGATGATTGATCTGGCCTTGTAACACTAACCAAAACGGCCTTATGGTTGTGGTACTGTGAACGACAAAGCAAGGGGAAACTACAGCCGTAATTTTTCCGAGGGCATGCAGCTTTACTGTAGGATTAAATGATGATGGCATCCTTTTGGGTAAAATGTTCTGGAGGTAAAAGTCCCCAATTCGGATCTCTGGGCAAGGACTACTCAGGAGGACGTTGTTTTCAGGAGAAAGAAAACTGGCGTTCTACACGTCGGAGCATGAAATGTCAGATCCCTTAAACGCGTAGGTAGGTTAGAAAATTTAAGAAAGGAAATGGATAGGTTAAAGTTAAATATAGTGGGAATTAGTGAAGTTTGGTGGCAGGAGGAACAATACTTCTGGTCAGGTGAATACAGGGTTACATATACAAAATCAAATAGGGGTGATGCAGGAGTAGGTTTAATAATGAATAAAAAAATAAGAGTGCAGGTAAGCTACTACAAACAGCATAGTGAACGCATTATTGTAGCCAAGATAGATACGAAGCCCACACCTACTACAGTAGTACAAGTTTATATGCCAACTAGCTCTGCAGATGAAGAAATTGATATGTATATTGAAATAAAAGAAATTATTCAGATAGCGAAGGGAGACGAAAATTTAGTAGTCATGGGTGACTGGAATTCGGTAGTAGGAGAAGGTAGAAAAGGAAACTTAGTAGGTGAATATGGATTGGGGGTAAGAAATGAAAGAGGAAGCCACCTGGTAGAATTTTGCACAGAGCACAACCTAATCATAGCTAACACTTGGTTCAAGAATCATAAGAGAAGGTTGTATACATGGAAGAATCCTGGATATACTAGAAGGTATCAGATAGATTATGTAATGGTAAGACAGATTTAGGAACCAGCTTTTAAATTGTATGACATTTCCAGGGGCAGATGCAGACTCGGGCCACAATCTATTGGTTATGAACTGCAGATTAAAACTGAAGAAACTGCAAAAAGGAGGGAATTTAAGGAGATGGGACCTGGATAAACTGAAAGAACCAGATGTTGTAGAGAGTTTCAGGGAGAGCATTAGCGAATGATTGAGAGAAGAAAGAAATACAGCAGAAGAATAATGGGTAGCTTTGAGGGATGAAATAGTGAAGGCAGCAGGGGATCAAGTAGGTAAAAAGACAAGGACTAGTAGAAATCCTTAGGTAACAGAAGAAATATTGAATTTCACTGAAGAAAGAAGGGAGAACAGAAAGGTGGAAGGAGTATATAGAGGGTCTATACAGAGGTGATGTTCTTGAGGACAATATTATGGAAATGGAAGAGGATGTAGATGAAGATGAAATAGGAGATATGATACTGCATGAAGAGTTTGACAGAGCATTTGAAGACCTGAGTCGAAGCAAGGCCCCAGGATTAGACAACATTCCATTATAACTACTGACGGCCTTGGGAGAGCCAGTCCTGACAAAACTCTACCATCTGGTGAGCAAGATGTATGAGACAGGCGAAATACCCTCAGACTTCAAGAAGAATATAATAATTCCAATCCCAAAGATAGCAGGTGTTGACAGATGTGAAAATTACCAAACTATCAGTTTAATAATCCACGGCTGCAAAATACTAACACGAATTCTTTACAGACGAGTGCAAAACTGGTAGAAGCAGGCCTCGGGGAAGATCAGTTTGGATTCCGTAGAAATATTGCAACACATGAGGCAATACTGACCCTACGACTTATCTTAGAAGATAGATTAAGGAAAGGAAAACCTACATTTCTAGCATTTGTAGACTTAGAGAAAGCTTTTGACAATGTTGACTGGAATACTCTCTTTCAAATTCTAAAGGTGGCAGGGGTAAAATACAGGGAGTGAAAGGCTATTTACAATTTGCAGAGAAACCAGATGGCAGTTATAAGAGTCGAGGGGCATGAAAGGGAAGCAGTGGTTGGGAAGGGAGTGAGACAGGGTTGTAGCCTGTCCCCGATGTTATTCAATCTGTATATTGAGCAAGCAGTGAAGGAAACAAAAGAAAAGTTTGGAGTAGCTATTAAAATTCATGGAGAATAAAGAAAAACTGGTTCGCTGATGACATCGTAATTCTGTCAGAGACAGCAAAGTACCTGGAAGAGCAGTTGAACGGAATGGACCGTGTCTTGAAAGGAGGGTATAAGATGAACATCAACAAAAGCAAAATGAGGATAATGGAATGTAGTCAAATTAAATCGGGTGATGCTGAGGGAATTAGATTAGGAAATGAGACACTTAAAGTAGTAAAGGAGTTTTGCTATTTGGGGAGCAAAATAACTGATGATGCTGGAAGTAGAGAGGATATAAAATGTAGGACTGGCAATGGCAAGGAAAGCATTTCTGAAGAAGAGAAATTTGTTAACATGAAGTATAGATTTAAGTGTCAGGAAGTCGTTTCTGAAAGTATGTGTATGGAGTGTAGCCATGTATGGAAGTGAAACGTGGATGATAAATAGCTTAGACAAGAAGAGAATAGAAGCTTTCGAAATGTGGTGCTACAGAAGAATGCTGAAGATAAGGTGGGTAGATCACGTAACTAATGAGGAGGTATTGAATAGAATTGGGGAGAAGAGGAGTTTGTGGTGCAACTTAACTAGAAGAAGGGATCGGTTGGTAGGACATGTTCTGAGCCATCAAGGGATCACCAATGTAGTACTGGAGGGCAGTGTGGAGGGCAAAAATCGTAAAGGGAGACCAAGAATGAATACACCAAGCAGATTCAGAAGGATGTAGGTTGCAGTAGGTACTGGGAGATGATGAGGCTTGCACAGGATAGAGTAGCGTGGAGAGCTGCATCAAACCAGTCTCTGGACTGAAGACCCGAACAACAACAACAACAACAACAACATTTTTTTGTGCGTATCCTGATAACATGATGGCCGAGGAGTACAAACATTCTACTACCGAATGCCTGCACAGGAAGAATCTTAGTAAGACCACTGACCTCACAAAGTAAACAACTCAGCACATTTCTCTATACTTTCAACAATAAGTGAGCTTTCATGTTCAATTTACAGTATATTTTAGCTTGTATCCTTGACACAATCATCGTGGACCAATATGTATGACAAGTTCAGCACCAATTTTTTTTTTATGCTCATTTGCAAAGCTTTCCTCAGCAACGTTATTAAATTTGTATCTAATGCAGTATTTGTGTTCTGATCAAAGTTGTGAAATTGTACGTGCATACTAACCAATTTAACATCGTTAATTTCCAAGAGCAACAATAAAATGGCAAAATACATTATTGTGTGGCCCGAGTTCTGTCTTTCGTTTTCGTTACTTGTCTATGTATTGATCATATTTTGTGAGGTAATTTACAAAATAGCTTCAGAGCACTCCAATGTGAGTTCATTTAACATAATTTCTAATGTTCTTTTAAGTCCAATGCATTTTCTTGTTTCAGTTTTATTCAATTTTTTCTATCTCAATATCTGATTTAGCTGCTTCTATATTACTTCAGTGTTTTTCAATTCAAAGCTCCATTAATTAAACAGTTATCAATATGCAAATAGCCAACAGAATTTAAAAACCTGTCACAAATGTAATAAGGTGCAAGGTAGAACAGGAAGGTTTAAACAAATTGTAAATACAATTAATTTATGAGTAAAATTGTGCACACCTGACAGTAAAGGAATTTACATCATGCACTGTGTTGACTCACCAATTGCTAGGAAGATCTCATTCACATTCATTGCAGTCTTAGCAGATGTTTCCATGAACAAAAGGCCATTTTCTTCTGCATATCCTTGCGCATCATCATGTTCCACCACTCTCTTGTTAGCAAGGTCAGACTTGTTTCCAGCCAAAGCAATCACAATATTTGGTGATGCTTGTCTCTGAAGCTCTTTCACCCACGTTTTTGCTCTTGCAAATGTATCCTATATAACATTATGTAATTTTAAAAATTTATAGCTAATCAATAATCATGATCAAACAGTTTTAAGTGATTTTTCACAAAAATAATGTACCAATTTTTAAAAATCACTGAAGACTATCTCAGAGTGTACTTACCTTTATTTCAAAAGGAGAATATGTTAGGGACATAGTGCACATTAACAATTTTTGTGTGAATGCAGAATATGAAAAAAGTGTTCCACAGAAAAAAATGTTAAGGATGTATGGTTCAAATGGCTCTGAGCACTATGGGACTTAACATCTGTGGTCATCAGTCCCCTAGAACTTAGAACTACTTAAACCTAACTAACCTAAGGACATCACACACATCCATGCCCGAGGCAGGATTCGAACCTGCGACCGTAGCAGTCGTGCGGTTCCGGACTGAGCGCCTAGAACCGCGAGACCACCGCAGCCGGCGGTTAAGGATGTAACTTCTGGTAATATGCAAAGTTGATACACTGACAGTATTTTAACCCCCCACGAAGAGATGCAAACTTCTTTCACAATGATTTTACAGATTAACAGTTCCACTACACCTAAAAGGTCAAAACATTTAGGAAGCAAATTTTTCATTATATCAATAATCACATTTGAAGAAATAACCTCCATATGGTTTACAGACAGCATTATATAACCCCCTGTTAAGGCTGAAACCTGCGAAGTGCTAAGCAAATTACAATACGAGGGCCTTCTCCAGAATATGTATTTAAAAATACCCATGCTGGCAATGTGCACAACACCCTTTGTTGAAGTATTTGCACAATTTTGCCATTCCGAGAATTTAATTTTTTTAGCAATGGCATGTGTTCAGAATTATGAAGGAGAGAGAAAAAAAAAAATCAATGAATCATTTAAATTTAGTGAACAAAAGTCAAGCCAGAATTTTAGCATACATGTCATCAGAGAATGCTATTTATTACATCACCTGGCATACAATTTACATGGATTTCATGCTGATATCAGCCATTTCATTTCTGTAGTAATCTGCTAAAAATTTAGTGTTTTCGTTTAGCAATAAGATTTATGGGGCACACAACACAGTCAAATATCAAAAGTTCACGTAAACAATCAAATTCTCATACTACATACCTACAAGTTATGAGAATATACAACATCAGTTACATTTTTAACATGTTTTAGAGAAGCATGTTAATTGAACAGTACCCCCATATAAACTTATTTCACTAAGTTTTGGCTCTATGCAAACCATCTATCGGCGTGGAAAATTTGCAGTAGGGTTTAATATTTGTTCTTCAGTGTCTAGTTATGTTTCTGGAATACTAATTTGAAGTGTAGACATTCATGGGAGAAAATCTCAAATTAAGAAAGTCAGCTATACGATGTGCATTCAAGTTCCAAGGCCTCCGATTTTTTTCTCCGGACTGGAAAGAGCTAGAAACATACGCATTGTTTTAAAATGAGGCCGCGTTCATTGTCAATACGTCCCAGAGATGGCAGCACTGTATGGCAGATGGAATTTTACCGCCAGTGGCGAGAATGAGGACTTTAAATTCCTAAAATGCCGACGTTTTCCTTACTTGAACAGCGTGCAATCATTCGTTTTCTGAATTTGCGTGGTGTGCAACCAATTGAAATTCATCGACAGTTGAAGGAGACATGTGGTGATGGAGTTATAGATGTGTCGAAAGTGTGTTCGTGGGTGCGACAGTTTAATGAAGGCAGAACATAGTGTGACAACAAACCGAAACAACCTCGGGCTCGCACAAGCCGGTCTGACGACATGATCGAGAAAGTGGAGAGAATTGTTTTGGGGGATCGCCAAATGACTGTTGAACAGATCGCCTCCAGAGTTGGCATTTCTGTGGGTTCTGTGCACACAATCCTGCATGACGACCTGAAAATGCGAAAAGTGTCATCCCGGTGGGTGCCACGAATGCTGACGGACGACCACATGGCTGCCAGTGTGGCATGTTGCCAAGCAATGTTGACGCGCAACGATAGCATGAATGGGACTTTCTTTTCATTGGTTGTGACAATGGACGAGACGTGGATGCCATTTTTCAATCCAGAAACAAAGCGCCAGTCAGCTCAATGGAAGCACACAGATTCACTGCCACCAAAAAATTTCGGGTAACCGCCAGTGTTGAAAAAATGATGGTGTCCATGTTCTGGGACAGCAAGGGCGTAATCCTTACCCATTGCGTTCCAAAGGGCACTACGGTAACAGGTGCATCCTACGAAAATGTTTTGAAGAACAAATTCCTTCCTGCACGGCAACAAAAACGTCCGGGAAGGGCTGCGCGTGCTGTTTCACCAAGACAACGCACCCGCACATCGAGCTAACGTTACGCAACAGTTTCTTCGTGATAACTTTGAAGTGATTCCTCATGCTCCCTACTCACCCGACCTGGCTCCTAGTGACTTTTGGCTTTTTCCAACAATGAAAGACACTCTCCGTGGCCGCACATTCACCAGCCGTGCTGCTATTGCCTCAGCGATTTTCCAGTGCTCAAAACAGACTCCTAAAGAAGCCTTCGCCGCTGCCATGGAATCATGGCATCAGCATTGTGAAAAATGTGTACGTCTGCAGGGCGATTACGTTGAGAAGTAACGCCAGTTTCATCGGTTTCGGGTGAGTAGTTAATTTGGGGGGGGGGGGGGGGGGGGGAATTAAAAAAAAGAATCTGAAGCCTTGGAACTTGAATGCACCTCGTACATAGAAGGGATAAAGAGAAATGTCAATATGAGCCATCAACTTCACTCAGTGACATAGGAAACATCCAACAAGCTCCATAAACAGTATGGTGACTAATGTGATTAGCACTTTTTCAAGCAGGCTAAGCTATATCAGTGCCACCCCAACCTGTTTCCCTTACTTCCCACCCACATTAGTTGGCTTCAACTAACAACAAAACTGAATATACGACTTTATAGCAGCCATTAACATCATATAACTGGCCAAAGCTGACAACCTATCTAACATTTCTTTTGACCCCAGAGGAGATGTTAGTGAAGCAGGTCCACAATAGATTTCACCAACACGTTCATGTTGAGGCTTACTGCAAATGTTATTACAAAGTTAAACTTCAAAACAAATCTTTCCAACATGACTACAGTTTGTCTGCCAATACTTCATAGCAGATCTTACCTGGTTTGTTATATCATAAACAACAATTGCAGCCTGTGCACCCCTGTAATACATGGGTGCTAAACTGTGGTATCTCTCCTGACCAGCTGTATCCCATATCTCAAATTTCACTGTCGTGTCTTCCAGACAAACAGTCTGTGTTAGAAATGCAGCTGTAAATTTATTAAAAATAGTTTAGCAGAATAATGTGTTGCAATACATACTGTTATAAACACTATTACTGTATTATTAAAATATTACTATCTTCACAGTAATTCTGTAGATCTTTCATTGGAAGCTTACATAAAAACTATTATTTTACAGTCTTTGCATTATGAGTGCACTTTAGTAGAATTTTTCCTTATTTGTAGGAACATTTACATATTGCATATTAGAAGAATTATTACATCATTCCTCTCAATGTAGCAACCTGGGTGCAGAAGAGTCTATATTGTCAACTATGGCAATCAGTTTAATAATCTACAAAACATCAATTTTTATTAGTAGTCATTTTGGTATTAGTTCATCTTCAAATTAACACTAACAAATATTTTTCTAATTTTGTTATTCAGGTCTCAAGAGCATTTGCAAATGCTTATGGTAAAGATATGTATAAACTGGTATTTGATTCCTGACAATCCTACAATATTTTTAAAAATTCTCTGCTTGAATAATTAATTGACTCCACTGATTATCAGACTAAATATAAATTTCAACTAGAACCTGAAAAGTTAAAATAAATCTCATCTTCCAGAGAGAGAGAGAGAGAGAGAGAGAGAGAGAGAGAGAGAGCCCTCATAGAAGTACTTGCCACAAAAGAAGGCAAGTTTGCAGGTTCTAAGCGTGGGCCAGCATAGTTTTAATCTGCATGGAAGTTTGGTATGTTATTTTAACCATTTTCAAGTGGTTTTAATTAAAATGTATGCAAACATAATGAACAGTTACTGAAGTCTAGTACACAACTACAACCATTAACCCTTAAAAGCAATTTACACTTTGATAAGCAAAGGACATATCATTTGATTTCGTTGACACAGCTTGAACTTAAGGCCTAACCCACCTGCAACAGATTCGTCTCAATTCACAACAGACCAACGAATTATGTCTGTTTCCATTCTATTCAATGATAATTACAAACTATTACTTTTTGCAATCTTTCACCTTCTTATACAGTATGTTAAGTTCCACAGAACATTTACTTTGCTACTTCATGTACAAATAACTATAGTATGATCTGCGCTAACAGATTTTGATTTACATCTTTCCCTATACATGTCATTTTTGCATTTGTTTACTTTCGTAAAAGTTTCAATAGCCTGTGAAAAAATATTCATGGTACCTCATATTCCAGCAGCATAGATGTAATCAATGCCAATGCTATGTTGGCATTTATCCACGGAAAATCTGCAGGTAATAAGTTTTTAGAAACCCTAGATCTCTCTTATAGCACTGTTCGAAAGGGTATGTTTTAAATTTCTTTTCATCCAACTACCTTAGTTAATCTGAGTAATTTGTTCCCGCAAAGCATTAATTATTTCTCAGGAATATCCTGACAATACCTAACTGTCGGCAAAGTTATTTCTTGCCTTATGTTTTTTAAAATTACGTTCCTTTATTTCTCTATGCATCAAACGCGTCACTCATGACAGGTCAGACAGTACACAACGAGTAGCGTCATCACAATAGTATTATCAGACACAGTCAAAGAATTAAAAATGCTACCTCCATATCGCTAAACTTTGTCCCAGAACAATTTAATAGTACTAATTAGATACAAACTATACGTGAACTTACGAAGTCGCGAGGCGACACGTTTCTTGATGCTGACTCACCTCCTATTGTGCTTTCCTGATATTCGTGGAATTGCCCTTTAACAAACCTGAGGACTAAACTCGATTTGCCAACAGCAGATTCACCAAGAAGAACAAGTTTAAATTGACAGACCTTTCCTTGCGTTGATCCATTTGGCCTCTGGGCCCCACCGCGACTGGCCATGACAGAGCCCTGCAACAAAACGATACCGATTAGTTCTATCTCAAAAGATTTTTCCATTCCATCAAACTTGTCAGCTCTTAACTGTCACGTTGTCTATATCCCTCACGTGTTTTCGTCCTACGGTTGGCGTTAGGCAAAATTAAAGTGGCTGACGTTTACTCCGTAAGTGAAAACAATCAGCTGACACCACTGAAGTTTAGCCATACTCCTGCAGAGAGCATACTATTCTGACAGCTGAAAGCGGTACAAATTTTCGATTGCTACAAAGACTAGGTCCAGCAAACCAACTAGGGTAGAGATAAAGAATAAAAATTTAAATACAGTATCTGAACAATAAGTAAGTGTCTGATACTGAGAATATATATCTAAGAAATTTTTTTTCCTAAGAGGAGCAACCTACCTTTCAAACTACACACAATGTCCACTGGTCGATTATAATACACCACAAAACGGAGATTCAGAGCCGATGCGATGGAATGCCAAAACAAACTACACAACCAACAACTAATTAGCCACTAAGACTGCTGAATATATGGTTGAGCATGGGCGACTTTCTCACAGCCCTATCGCACCTTCCAGCATCGAAACACCCCCTACCATAGCCACATCACAAAAGTGAACTACATTCATAGACTCTATAATTGCAAAAACGTCTAACGAACGCAAAGTGTTTTAGAAAAAAGAACCATTGTTGAAGGTAAAATTACTTATGACTAATATTGGACTCTAAAAGAACATTTGACTATAGCGAATATTAAAATATGTGGGGGACTATTTTGCGATATCACAAACCGGAAGAAGACTTACTCCGCCAAGAGCTCGTGATGCATCTTACGTCACACCAAAGGAGCTGAATTTGAGTGTTGCTTTTGATGGTTAAAGGCGTGTGATGGAGTTATTGAAAGTTGCAGTACATTTATAATGGCATACATTGGGAAATTCACTGATAGAAGCCCCGCAATAAGAGCGGTAAGATCTCTCTTTATTTTGTATCTTATTTTTTCTCGAAACTGACTGTACGATAGTAGAATGAAAATCCTAACTTTTTATATTAGAAACAACTACACAATAGTTCTACAAAAATAAGGGACAGCAACACTAACAAATATTTAGTCGTACAAAAAGAAAAAAAATATCTCTTGCTGCCTGTCATACTTGCCTCCTTTAATTTTAGTCATTAGTGATTATAAAACCAGATGTTGCGTTAGTAATTCTGACGAGAAAGAGGGAGAGAGAGAACTGATATAAATGCTTTTCAGATGTTATGAGGACAAATTACTGATGCAGCACTGAGTGTGCAGTAATTCACCATCATCCCATCCCTTAAATTTCACTATCACAGGAAAAGCTACTGAAGTTCTAGTACAAATATGTTGCATAATACATTACTGTTTAGCCAGAACTTTTCATTCTGGTTGAATAATAATGGGTCTTATTTCTACATGCTGTTAAGTACTTGACACTTTTTCCAAAAGAATGTTAATTGCCATACAGCTGGAAAAACATGATTAAAATATACTGCGAGAGCACTATACAACAAAGGTAAAGATTTATTTATCATGCAGGCACTTGATGCCTACACCTTACAAAAAGGTGTCAAGAATGAAGTCCACAATCACTGGGTCATTCCATGCCAAACTGAGCCTGAGGCTTATTTTTTGAAAAAATGCCAAATTTAACAATGTTATAGTTTTTTGAATCTACAAAAGTTGAATTTTACTGTCCTGAAAAAATTATAAAAATTACATGATTAGCTGAGGAAATATAGTTAAACAAAGTTGGCGATTCTACAGATGAGGATGGAAAAGAAAAGGTTTGCTTTTTGTGTTGGCAGCCGTTTAAATTTGGGTTGCAGTGATTGTTGATGTTTTAATTGTTAAATTTCAAGATCAGAATCTTATCTTTCTGACAAACTTCAGTTTTTAAAGAAAGGTAAGTTATTAAGTATGTAGCTAATTCAAAAAAGTTACTATGTATTTAGTGTCCCACCCGTGACAAAAAAACATGAAAAAGTTTACCTTCTAACTCAGCAATTATAGTAATTCTATGCATTTTAAGTTAGAAGTAAGAAAAACAAATAAAAACATCCAACGAACCATAAGGCACCTTCTAAGTTGTAAATGATCATTTATAAATGTTAAAAGAAATTGTGTCCCACCCGTGACAGGTTTTTGATGTTACTCAAATCTAAACCGTTTGACACTTCTTGTTATTGTTAAGTTAAATTGGTTGATATAACAAGTGCTTTGATGGTTTACAATAAATAAAAACTTACTGTTTATTCAGAAAATGGGGAAAACATCAGCAGAGTGTATGAGAAAACTTCGCGAAAAACTGAAGAAAGATACCAGCAAGTACAATGTCCATAAAGAAAAAGAAAGAGAGCGGGATAAAAGAAGGGAAAATATGAAGATGAAGGTATTCTCCGGTGAAAAATCTTTATTAGAATATCGAAAGAAGGAAGCTGAAAGAAAAAGGAAGTACAGACTTAAACTAAAATCCGTATTAATTAAAGATCAATCTGAGACCTGTATTTCCCAGTTAGGATCATATAAATGTCCTCAGTCTCTTGGCAAAGCTGTTTCTCGGGTAAAGAAGGTGCTTCCTTCAAGCCCCTCAAAAAATCAGCAGTAGTAAAAAAGCTTGTAAGTGAAAGCTTACCTAAAAAGGTAGTAAAGCAGATTTTCCCAGTAGTGAAGAAAGCATCTCGTAAACTTACAGGTGATAATCTGCTCAAAATACAAAATTTTTCACGAATGATGAAATCAGCAGGCAGACACCTGGTATAAAGGATGTAAAGTCTATTGTAGACCATGAAACTGGGAAAAGAGTTAGCTTGCAGAAACGTCACATGAATATGACAGTTAAGGAAGCATTTTTTCTTTTTAAGCAAGACAATCCAGATATTGATATCAAGATTTCAAAATTCTACGAGTTGCGGCCTAAAAATGTTGTTCTAACGTCTCAAATGCCTCACAATGTATGTGTGTGCAGATATCATGCTAGCTTCAACTCCATCATTGAAGCCATTCACAAAGAAATAGCTAGTTTCCCTGCTACTCACACTCACCTTATGAATCTTGTTTGCTGTGATGTAGAAAGTGAAATATGCATGACAAGTCAATGCAAGAAATGCATCATGAATTTATACACATTAATAGATGGAAAGTTTGATTTGTGTGACATAATATCTTGGAGAAAATGGACCGAACATGAGTGTCACCCTAAACAGACTACTACCTGTGGAACACTGTGAAGCTCTCTCTGAACTTCAGTCTCAACTAAAAACATTCAAGGAGCACTTCTTTGGCAAAAGGATGCGATCTGGAGCTTTCAAGACTGTGAAAGCAACAGTTAGTGATGATGAAGTGATATTGCAAATAGATTTTGCAGAAAACTATGTAGCACTGGCACAAGATGAGATACAAAGTGCCCACTGGAGTCATACACAGATTAGTGGTCACTATTTGTGTTTGGATGAAAACAGGGCTACAGTCATTTGCAATTGTGAGCGATGTACTGTGTCACGACAAGTACTCAGTTTATGCATGTTTGAAGAGTATAATAAGTAAGCTGAAACAAGAGCTTCCCAATTTGACCTCGATACGAATTTTTTCTGATGGTTGCGCAGGTCAATATAAGAACAAATTCACCATTTCCAACCTTTGCTACATGATGCAAGACTTTGGAGTGTCTGGAGATTTTTTTTTTTGCAAATTTCACATGGGAAAGGTGTAGCGAATGGCATTGGAGCTGTAACAAAAAGGGCTGTTTGGAATAAAGTTAAGCAAAGAAAAGTCATCATCAGCAATACATAGGAATTTTTAGACTGTGCCAAATCATCTGTTTCTGGAATAAACTTTCTTCTTCTGACAAAAGATCATATTGATGAAAACAGAGACCTTCTGGATGGTCGCTGGAAAACTGTTAAAAAAATAAGATATTCGCAGCAAGCATTACTTCAACGGTTACAATACCTGTAACCTAGTATGTGGTAGAACTTTCCTAAAATCAGATTTAGAGAAAGTGGAGGTTTTCCCATTTTCGCCCAACATACATTCAGTAATCTACACAGATTCTGAGATGAGTGATGAGGAATCATATCCTTATGTCCTGTTGACACCCAATTCCCAAGAAGTTACAGGTTCAGAACCAGCTGTGGAACAAATCATGCCAGGAACATTTATTTTAGTCGAGTTCCAAACCTCAAGAAAGAAATCCACTACATACAGATATGATGCAATTGCACAGAGAAGTGTAGAAGACAATGGGGAAATACAGATTATGTGTATGCGATCTGTTGGGGACCCAGCAAAGGTATTTAAAGCTGACAAGCAGAATGTATACTACATAGAGTTTAAACAAGTTCTTGCTATTCTCCCGAATCCAAATGTCAAACATGTTAGGAACACCTTATATTATGAGTTTCCCGGCAATTTAGACATTTTCAAAAGTGGGTGAGAGGTCAAGTGTATTTTTTCAAAGTGGTACATTCTTCAAGTGAAATAATTAAGTACTCAGAACTGTAAACCAATACTATACCAAAATTTATATTATTTATAAGCAACAAAAATGTTCTACAAAGTTATTAAAACTTAACGTGCCCTCTAAGTATATGTTACCTACCGATTCATAGCTAACTGACATAATAAAATCAGTTTAAATTAAAAAAAAGATTGTACTTCACATGAGTCCCACCCGTGACAATTCCTTGTCCCACCCATGACAGTCTTTGATTGCAATTATTGTAAGTAAGTATTACTAATCTAATATTTATTGATATTATGTTATGTAGAGAATTGTTTTATTAATGTGAATTCAATATTTTAAAAAGAAAATAAGTGCATAAATCACAGAATTCTTCTAAAATGTTGGTAGTTATTCAATGCTACGTCTATTTGCTGTCCCACCCGTGACAAAGTTTTAAAGATGAATAACAGCTCAATTTGTAAACTTCTGACATTCAGATTTAAAGGGAAGGTAAAACAATTATTTGTAAGGCAACCAGTCAATTTTTACTTTATTTCTATTTATACTTTATGTTATATCAGCACCTGACTGTTGAAAAACGTAGTGCAACTGTCCCACCCGTGACAATGGAATCCCCCCACTTTATTAGACTACACCGATAAATTGATTTTAAATATCAAACATGACAACAGATACTTAAACTACTTAATATATTTCTCAGAAAATTCAACAACAAAAATCAGTTGACACTTGCTGCCAGGTGTTGTTTCAGATAAACATACCCTACAAATGCATCTTCAGCTAGAACATATTCATCTGGACCATCCAGTATGGTTATTCTGGTATTGGCCTCTCAATATATGTATTCTTTTCTGTTGTTTGTCAACAGTATCAGCTTAGGCTTATTCTCGAGAATTAGCAGCTTTCACTCAGTTAATACTAGACAGAAATCCAGTCTGCATTTGGACTGTACTTCCTTGACTCTTGTGCAGAAAGGTGTGCAGTGTACTGCTGCATCCATGTTTAAATAAGCTACCACAAGAATTCATAAATCTCAGCAGTTAATCCACACACTTTCAAATCGAAGCTGAATAGTTTCAGCATGGGTCACTCCTCCTATTCTGTTGAGGAGTTCCTTGAAAAATTAAGCTGATTCCTGTGTAATATTATTGATTGCATTTACAGAAACTTGTGGCTTGTCTATTTTTGGGTTCATAAACTTTTTATTTTATCTGTTATTATTTTTATGTTGTTATTGCATGTACGGACATGTTCCATGACCTTGAAGATTTGCTCCTCAATTAGGTGCTACGGTACTAGATGGGCAATAAAATAAAAGATGTCATTGTCTACCTGAGTTTTATGTTTAAATTTAACTTGCCTAACTCAGTGATGTTGGTAAAATGATGAACATAATTAATGTTCCACAGTTTTTGGTGCCGTAATAGACTAGATCCAGGTGGTTTCTTTCCCCTTTCTTTTTCTTTCCCTCACAAAATTACTCTCCTCAGTCTCATGATTTACATATTGCATAAGAACTGAGATATCATGTATGTCTGTATTAGACTCAGAATTGATATTTCCCATGCATATAATGATACATTCATGTGGTGACACCTCTTGTAAATGATTAATTTGAGCTAATGTAGATGTAGTGAGGTATATAATTGTACTTAACATAGTACAAGACTAATGTTCCTGGCACTTTCTGTGCATCTTTCCATCATTCGAGAACCAACAGTAAGGTGAAAAAATTTCTTCTCTATCAGCATACAAATTGCAAATATTCTCTTTACAACCACTGATGTGTATTCAATATAAACATGTTTGTTTCATGCAGTACGCTCAACCATGCAATCCTCTTGATATCGCTTCCAGTTCCATCAACTGCATCTTTGGCCTGTGACATGGGAGCTCCAGTCAGCTGAAAATCCCGAATCTCCCATATGGCATGGAAGGTTCTCAGAAATGAATCTACCATATTTTTGAACTGATGTGTTGCTCTGTCATTTCAGTAATGACTGAATTTAATCTTATGGTCCCATTGCTGAAACTCATTTAAAACATTGTCATACTGCTGATGATTCGTTGAATCAGATATAACATAGTTGTGAAACTGCCATAAGTTCATCTCTGATGCAATATTATATCACAGCTGTGAGTAATGTGACAATTTCAAAACACCAGTGAGCATGCATTATTTCATTTTGAAACTTGATGACATAATTTTCTGAGAAACCAGAATACAAAATTATTTCACTATCTTTCAAATTTGCCATCAGCGCATAAGTCCTCTAACACTATTGTAGGGGTGAGGAGAGAAATCTTTTGGTAACTTCTTTAAAAGGAAAACTTCTGTGATGGTCGTGAATTGAATAATTTTTGTTTCATCTGGTGGTTTTCCACACATTCACTGGAAGGAGTATTGTCTTCAGTAACTTGAACTTCAGAAAGAAATTTGTCCGTTGTGTTAACAGTTTTTGCATCCTCACTTGGCACAAGTGATATCAGTTGTGCGAACTATTTCAGCTGCCAATAACTCTGCATTGCATAGAAATGATGGTATGTTGTGAGAAACCTTATTCACAAGTAACTGCACATTTTTGTTGTATAAACATTTGCATACCTCTTGATCTCTGTTGTAGGAACTATTTGAGGTTGTCAATAAGATTGAAACTTCATAACTCCTGTAAATATGTGTGGATACTCCTCTGTAAATAGCCTCTGTGATATGCATGATGAGGTACCTTTTCTGCATTAGCAATGCTTTTACCAAAATTTATGGATTTGACATTCTTCCTAACAGGAGACATCTTGCTAATATCAAGCCTTAATCACACTGCAGATACTGTGTGCAGTCTTGTCAGAGTATTCCTTGCATGATTTTTTTTTACTAAGAACTGGCTTTTTTGTGATAATTTGTAATAAAAGTACTGTAGTACCATTATCCATTTGTTAGGTGATCTTTGATTCTGCTTTCTTAGTTCTGCAGACTGAAGTAGGTGGCGTCTGCAGTGTATGCAGTAGTTTGCTTTTCGATGTGCAGGCAATTATGGAATTCTTGAAGGGAATCTCGCCATGGCATTCACAGATCTTTAGAAACCAGATGCATTTAAATAACCTGTGTAAATGTGTTCAGGATTTGTGGGTTGTGAATATGGACCCCAGTCAAGCTCCTCTTATTGAACAGCTGTGCCATAAAGCTATTCAGTATGAAAATTTTCACTCTACAGCGGAGTGTGAGCTGATGTGAAACTTCCTGGCAGATTAAAACTGTGTGCCGGACCGAGACTCAAACTCGGGACCTTTGCCTTTCGCGGGCAAGTGCTCTACCACTCCTGAAAGAAAGGATATTGCGGAGATATGGCTTAGCCATGGCTGTGGCTAAGCCATGTCTCCGCTATATCCTTTCTTTCAGGAGTGCTAGTTCTGCAAGGTTTGCAGGAGAGCTTCTGTAAAGTTTGGAAGATAGGAGATGAGGTACTGGTGGAAGTAAAGTCGTGAGGACGGAGCGTGAGTCGTGCTTGGGTAGCTCAGTTGGTAGAGCACTTGCCTGCGAAAGGCAAAGGTCCTGAGTTCGAGTCTCAGTCCGGCACACAGTTTTAATCTGCCAGGAAGTTTCAGCTATTCAGTAGTTACTAAATTGGTGAGATACCAGTGGTCAGGACAGAATCAATTGTTATCCTCCTGACAGAGACTCAGGGTTATGAATTTAGATTAGAGGATAGTGAATGTGGAGACAGGTGGAAAGAATTTAACAAATTACTTATTGTACATTTTCCGGTAATACAAAACGTTAACAAGTTGTTGGTTGACATCAGCTGTTGAATTATAGGCCTTTGGTGGTTAAATGTTGGTTACAAAATTGTCCATGCAGCAGTATTCAACTTACATGTCCATTAACTTGACAGATAAACAGATTCACTCTGAAGCCCTTGATAAGGGTGAGTCATTGGATAACTTGTGTGAACGCTTCCTAATGAAAAAATATCAAGCAGAGTTAAAAATAAGTTGGCCAATCAACATTTTTATTGTGTTCAGAATCATTAGCAACTTGACCAATATATGAGGATATTTGAATGCCTTGTGAGCACTTTGTCTTCTCGTTACTGAACGGGAAGTGGTTAAAATATTTTAGGAGATATATACCAGCCAGACTGTTCTCACATACTATTTACTATCAAGCCAAAAACTCTTGTTGATTTAGATAAAGTGTTTGTGGGTATAGAAAAATTTAGTTTAATGATGAAAAGCACAGCACTTATGAATTATAGTTTGAATCATTTTGTGTTAAAAACACTTCATCTGGTGGTAATGAGGGAAAACAGCTTGCTTCTGGTAACAGAACTTGTTTCCGCTGCCATCAATTAAGTCATCTAGAGCACAGATGTCCACTACCATGAGAAAGATTGAAGAGAGGTAATGTTAGCATTGGTAGCTCATGATAGGAATCACTGTGGGCCACTGAAAGGCTGTAATGAGATAGTGTGTTTCGAGGTCGACTTTAGAGTTTTGCACCATTTTAAACCATGAATCAACATGCTTTTTCCTTTATACAGGCAGCAATATTCTTCTTCTTGATTGTGTTTTGCCAGGTTGCGTATTCATGAGAAAGAAAATAGGGTGTTTAAAATACAGTAGTAAATAGTTTTTTTTTTTTTTTTTACCGCAGCCGACCGACATTATTGATTGTACAATCATAATTTTATTCTGTGCATTTGGAGTGTTCAAGACAATCATTCCTTTTAATGGGACTTGTCTGAACAAATTAAAAGCCAAGAAATTGGTTAATTGCTTGATCATTTACCAAGGCCTTTACAGACAAATTGGGAGTCAAGAACAATATTCGCCTTGAACACTGGAGAGGGGTGCTCTACCTCATTAAGTCAGTGTCATAATTCTTTTGAAAGCTCTGTGGGTACTTAGTAGGGGAATCGGAAATTTTTTGCCAAGTTGTTCAGCCACTTTGTTGGTCTGTGTCATGATATCAAAGTTTTATCTCCAGTTAACTTTCTTATTAAAGACTGAGCCACTATGAAAAAGATTAGGACACATAAGTCAGCCTGATAATTGGAATGCTGCACTGCACTTGTATTAATTAAAAGGAGAATTGAGCCATGTGCACATTATAATTAATTTCTGCCACTCATGAAACTTCTCTGTTCATTGTTTCCAATCAAAAGGGTTGGTCGGCGTCTCGCAAAAGGGTGCAGAGTTGCTTGCAGAGTTCACTTAATTGCATGTGCGCTCCTCTTTGTTCTCAGTTTTTGTCTGGTGTTCTGGAGAGTTAACTGTGCTCTTTCACTGAAGATAAGAGGCCTGATTTTTCATGTTATCAGTGTCTGTGGAAACTATGTGCATTCAACAGTTGGAGAGTTATTGCTTCCCTCTGCCTTCATGCTCACGGGTTTGCGTCTTCGGAATCAACACATTTCTTGGTTGTGGGTGCTGTGCTGTTGGCATTTACTTGAAGCCAAACACAGTCGAACCAAGAAAATGTTGGGGACTTTTCTGACCTGTAACAGAAGAGCTAAAAAAGACTTGGCATTAGTGAAATCCCTTCTTCATTGAGTGAAACTCGGCTTGCTGCTTAGTTTTGGACAGTAACAGCTGTAGTAGTCTTGGACCACAATCTGGATCAGCATTCCATTGTCATAGTACAAGTCTAAGTTCTTTCAAGCCTGTTTGTAAAAGGGGGCAAACAGGAATTATATTTTAATATTGATTGCTTCATGGAAGTTCTATTTCTGCATTCATTAGTTTTTTAGTGACATGGTTTCATGTAATGGCTCCTATGTTAAAACTGGCAGTCATATTGGATTGTTTGCTTTTCCTTTAAATTGTTGCAGTAATTCTTTAAATTCAGTTTTGCTATGTGGAGATTTGCAAACTTTTATTGTTAAATTGTAAAGGCCTTGCAAGATCTTCCGGCATGCAATTTTTAGTAATGGCATTTTGAATGTACCTATGTCTGTGTTTTAGATTTGAAGGGACGGAGCCATGTCTGATGTAGCTCAAGCTGGCGGACTGATTAATGCGTGATTTCTAATCAGTTGCATTTATTTAAAGTTCTTTAATTATTTATTGTTTTGAAACTTATCAACTTGTTAACACTGATTCTCTCACTGTTCCTTGTACCTGAAAGTCATGTGTATGAATGTTAAAACTTTTTGTAATGTTGTGTAATTTTCAGTAATGGAATTACTAACAGTGTTAGTGGCTTTGCAACACCTGGTTTGATTTGTTTATTTGGTCACTGTTAAAATACTTTTAAGACAAATAAATATTATGAAAAGTTTTTAAATTTTGGTCCAGCATTTTATTTTAACATTCCCAGATCCAAGCTCTCTACCATTTCAGATCTACATATTTCAATGCAGACAGCTCTAGTCACACTGCTTTCCCTTCTCTGGCTACTCCACGGGAAAAGGGACAATCCAGATGACTGGTAGCAAATCATTTAACTCAATACATGGTGTGTACTAGAACAGATGGAGATACTTTGATGGTGACAAAACAGACTGTTCTTTGTGGAACACACAGAAGACAAATTTGCAGAAGTTGACTCATGGGGCAAACTGCAAAATTGATCACTATCCATTAAAGCTTCCTCTGCTGCTCTTCAGGGATGTGAATGACTGGATGAGACACCAGTGACTAATATCCCACAAGAGTATGGCGCAAGGGGCTGTTTTTCACAGGACCTTATATTCTTGACAGGTGAGGAGCTATGAGCTGATCTTGAACAGCAAAGTGCAAATTTTTGTCAGATGTGTAGAAAAGTGTCCCAAGTACAGTAGAGTCCCGTTAATCTGAACTAATTGGGACTGGACCTTGTTCGGAGTACTGATTTGTTCGGATTAGCCGGTATTACGGTGAAGAGTTTCTAGATTGAATTATACCAAGCAGATAAGTAGGTGCACCACGGTAACAAATGGGAACAAGTGTGGGAACAGTGGCTCTCTCACTCCCTGCCCTTGTTGTTGTGCATTGTTGAGACCTTTGTAGTGTCTCAGGACAGTGCACTACCAGTTGGCTCACAAAGTGCTTGGTTATGTTAGTTATCAATCGCTGGCACACGTAACAGTTGTATTGTATTCGTTCAGGTGTAGTGGTGTATGTATTTTCATATGAGTAAATGGAAACATACAACATTAACTCTCAAAGAAAAACTGAATGCTTTGAAGTGGATAGCCAATGGTGAGAATGTATCTAAACTGGCAACAGAACTGGGTGTTGGTAAAGCAACCATTTGTGATTGGAAGAAGAACCGAGTGAAGCTTGAACAGTCCTGTGCAATGTCTTCAGGAAAAACACTAGAAATTCAGCAGACTTTGAAACAGTCCCAGTACGATAAAGTGGATGAAGCTCTTTTCCTTTGGTTTACCCAAGAAAGAGAAAGGGGAACTCCTTTGAGTGGAGCACGGGTTCAGGAGAAGGCTGTTTACCTGAACAAGTTCATGAATGGTGACGAGTCTTTTAGTGCGATTGCGGGTTGGTTGTACAGATTCAAAAAATGTAATGGAATCCATCAGCTAACAATTACTGGAGAGCTGCTTTCTTCTGAGTGTGATGCAGCAAAGGAGTACTTGGGTGAGTCTGCAAAAGTGAAAAGAGAGTGAAAGTATTCCCCCCCAACAAATTTATAACGCTGACAGGACTGGCCTTAATTTTCGGGCATTGCCAACAAAAAGCCTGGCATCAAAAGCAGAAGACAATGCTCCTGGTTTTGAAATGTGCAAAGATTGTGTGACTATTAGTGTGCAGCAATGCTGCTGGTGATCACAAGCTGCCTTTAATGCTGGTCGGCAAATCTGCTAGGACCACAGCTTTTAAAAACTGCAACATGAAGTCCCTGCCCATATATTATCGCATCTAGAAAAAAGCATGGATGGATGGTAAGCTGTTCAAAGAATGGTTTCAGGGCCAGTTTGTTCCCCTGTTCGAAGGGTTTTCTAAGGAAAGTCATTTGTCTCCCCGTGCAATCCTTTTGATTGATAACTTGCCATCTCACCCCTGCACTGAGGAATTATGTGATGGAGAAATTGTGGCGAAGTTTTTGCTGCCGAATGTTACACCACTTCTACAGCCGATGGGCCAGGTGTGCTGCAAACATTAAAACTGAATTACAGAAAACAATTTTTAAGAATGCTGATCCAAGATGATAGCATTCCTTCAGTGGACAAAATAAAAAAGACCAATGTGAAGGATGTTGTTTATTGGGCCGCAGAGGCCTGGCAGAATATTTCAGAAAATACTCTGAGAAAATTGTGGAGAAAACTGTATATATCTCTTGAATTTCAGGACAACCTAGTTGAAAATGAAGAGGAAAATCTACTACAAATGATACAATCCCTGGACGTGAAGAAGCTAGTGAAGGAGATGTAGATGAGTGGATGACAGTTGATGGGGCATGTGTGGACAACCTTATTGATGCTGATTTAGTTGCTGCTGTGACTCAAGACCAGGAAGAACTGGACTGCTGTGACGGAAGTGATGATGAGCCTGAAAGCGACAAAGGACAAAGGAGAGCTGATGCCACACAGTGACAGCAGAATCCTTTGACCTTTCACTAAATTATTTGGAGCAACAACCCAATGCTACACCTGCTGATTTGATGTTTATGAGACAATGGTGCAACTATGCGTCATATAACAGACTGTCTTCATTACGCCAAAAAACAATGACTGAGTTTTTGTCATCTAAAAAGTAGGGATAAAATGTCTGCTGTATTTTAGTAAGTTTGACAGCTTTTCTTTCATTGTTATTCATTGTTTAAACCTAATGTTTCCTTGCCAATTTTTCTAATGCATGTTTACTGTACTGTGTAAATTAAAATAGTGTGTATCTACAGTGGTTTACCACACAGTTTTCCATACTTAAACTAACGTTTTTTTCATGTTCGGATTAACCGAATGTTCAGATTACCGGGGTTCGGATTAGCGGGACTCTGCTGTATGACCAAAGGGATACATTTATCATCATAGCCTTTGAAGGAAATGCCCTCGCAGGAAAAGTTAACATTACGATGTATAGGTATGATGGGAAACCTTATGTCCTGTCACCCATGAGATGTTTCATATGTTTATGCTTACGTTTTATGTCATCCTGCTCCACAGCAGACTCAAAATGTGGCGATTGTTCTACGAAGGTTGTCCTTGTATGTCAATTGTACTGAGTACAATCTTCCACTTTTACCAGTTTGCGCAGTATTTATAAAAAGAAAAGAAAACACAAAATATAAATCCTTTGACAGCCTGTTACATACTGAGGCAAGCCGAAATATGAATGCCTCCATCTCTTCAACACGATGACCTATTATAATGCAAATAATGCAAAACTCACTCTCACTGTGCCTCCCCACCACCACCACCACCACCACCACCACCTCAATATGTTTCAAACGAGAGCTCTTGTGGTTCTTGTGGCACCATTTTTGGGAACCAATTTCCACAGCTGGCTGTCAAAGCAGATTTCTTTCTGGCTTCTACAGATGATAAGACTCCCTCTGGGACCCCTCTCCTTGGAAACTCACAGATCAGAGGCCTAACACTGGTCAGTGTCTGAGACAGCTGCAGCCTGGGAGTCCCAGGGCTGTCCTGTCTTCATCCATCCCCGTGCCTTCAGCAAATAAGCCCACACACAAGAATCTGTGATCAAGAGTTGGGAGTCATCAGCAGTGCAAGTGCAAACTACCCCAGCATTCACCATCTGTGACATTTGTCTATCTCCAGGCAGGGCACTGTCTTTGCTTGAGATGACCACCTCAGTCCATCCATCCATCCATCTCCCTCACTTTGCTCCTACTTGGGGATTTCAATGCAAACCATCCTCTGTGGGGAAGTAACACTTCATCTGCCCGGAGCCTTTTGATTGGGCAGCTTCTTTCTGATCTCAGTCTGCGTCTCTTAAATGACAGCACTCCTACCCACTTCATTGCTGCTCACTGCACCTTTATCATTTCTGACCTTATGATCTCTTCTCACAATCTCTTGGCTTCGTGACATTGGTCATTCCACGATGATCTTCGTGACAGTGAATCATTCCCAGTGGCCATGTCGAGGACAGTATTGAGGCTATGTCAAGATAGGATTCCGCCAAGAAAGCAGGCACGTGGGGGGTGCAAAAACAGGCCAAATGAAGTTGAAAAAGGCAGCAATAACAGGTCATTTAAGAGTTACCTGGGAGAGGGGACGAAACTTTTTTCCTTCATCCAGATAGCGTCATAAAGAAATGACTACTACCAAACAGTCGTCACATGGTTTGTGTGTCAACGGTGTGCTTGGTTCATACAGGTGGTGCCTACATAGCTAGCTCATGTTTTTGCCACTACTTCACTGTGGTGCTGTAAGACATCACAGATTAGTGAGTAGGTCCTGAAAGAAATATGCCATTTGACCGAAGGCTTAAGATTTTTGACAGTTTCGGCCAGCTGAGGACAGGAGTGAAAGTGTTTAACCTCCAAATCATTTGATTGAATCAAAAATGAAATTGGAAACATAGGTCACGTATAACACACTATGTCATCTCACTTTAATTTTTGTCAGGAATACCTGGAATGAGAAGTCTGTATCTTATTTTGAAAAATGTCGGCAGATTTTGGTGTCAAATATAGCAGAAATATCAATACAGCTGAGATAGTTAATAAAACAGCGACTTTCAAATCTTAGTAGTTGAGTACTGTATACTTGTGACAATTTCAGTGACTGCAGCATCTTGTCAATGCAGTTTCAGCAAATTAAAGATGATACACTATTTTTAGCTCGAGTATAGGGGAACTAGACCATCAAATTCACCTATCTTGCTGATAGAATACAACACAGCTGCTAAATTGATTTCAGTAGCTTAACCAATGATTTAACGACCTTATGTCGTCACAAAAATGTAATTTTAGGAAAGGAATATGTTCTCAACATTTATTTACAGCACTTTCTTTTATTTCTAATTAATAAATTGTGTCATTAATAATTAATGAGGAGCAAATAAAATCTGTTATTTATTATGCATTATACTAAATTCTTCGAAATGTGGTGCTAAGAAGAATGCTGAAGATCAGATGGGTAGATCATATAACTAATGAGGAGGTATTGAATAGGATTGGGGAGAAGAGAAGTTTGTGGCACAACTTAACTAGAAGAAGGGATCGGTTGGTAGGACGTGTTCTGAGGCATCAAGGGATCACCAATTTAGTATTGGAGGGCAGCGTGGAGGGTAAAAATCGTAGAGGGAGACCAAGAGATGAATACACTGAACAGATTCAGAAGGATGTAGGTTGCAGTAGGTACTGGAAGATGAAGAAGCTTGCACAGGAAAGAGTAGCATGGAGAGCTGCATCAAACCAGTCTCAGGACTGAAGACCACAACAACAACATATACTAAATTCATTGTACATTGCTAACATAAAAGAAAAGATGTAGATTTTGTTTTACTTTGAATTTTGGAGAAAGTTTATAAAATTTGTGTTTTATTTACAAAAATTATACATTTAATTAGGTGTGTAAAGCATTTTTCATCTGTTGTTGTTTTGGTAGTCAGGTGACTGCTTTGCTGCTGCTCTCCATACTGGTCTACCACGTGGAAAACTTTTTTATCTCTGCATAACTGCTGTGCCACACCCACTTGAATTGAGCCAGGGGGCGCAGTGGCTAGCACACTGGACTCGCATTAAAGACGACAACGGTTCAATCTGACGTCCAGCCATCCTGATTTAGGTTTTCCGTGATTTTCCTAAATTGCTCCTGGCAAGTTGTGGAATGGTTTCTTTGAAAGGGTATGGCAGACTTCCTTCCACGTACTACCCTAATCTGATGAGACTGATGACCTCGCTGTCTGGTTCCTCCCCCAAACAACCCAACCCAACATCCACTTGAACCTGCTTACTGTAATCATTCCTTGGTCTCCCTTTACAGTTTTAATCCCCACTACCCCCCCCCTCCCCCGTGCCCCCCCCTCCCCACCCCTCACACACACACACACACACACACACACACACACACACACACACACACACACACACACACTTACTTCCAATACCAAACTGACAATTCTGTGACGCCTCAGGATCTGTCCTATCATCTGATCCCTTCTTTTAGTTAAGTTGTGCCTGAATTTCTTTTTTTCCCAGTTTGATTCAGGAACTCCTCATTTGTTATACGATCTAAACCTATCTAATACTCAACATCCTTCTACAGCATCGCATTTTAAAACCTATCATCTTCTTGTCTGAATTGCCTATCATTCACTTCCATAATGGACTACATTCCTGACAAACGTCTTCAGAAAGCTTCCTAACACTGTTTTATATTGGTTGTTAACAAATTCTATTTTTTCAGGAATGCTTTTCTTGCTGTTGCCAGTCTGTATTGTATTTCTTCTGTACTTCAGCCATCATTAGTTATTTTGCAACCAAATAACAAAACTCATCTACTACTTTTAGTGTCGCATTTCCTAATCTAATTCTGTTAGTATTGTGTGAGTTACTTTGACTACATTCCATTACGTATGTTGTAATTTTCTTGATGTTCATCTAATCTCTTTCCAAGACACTGTCTAATCTGTTCAAATGCTCTTCAAAGTCCGTAACCATATATGACAAAATTGCAATGTTCATAGTTCTCCTTTCTGAATTTTAATTCCCTTTCTAAATTTCTCTTTGGTTACCTTCAGAGCTTTCACAAATTACAGAGCTAATAACATTTCCTATCTCACTTCCTTCTCAACTGCTGCTGCACTTTCATTTGCTTTTATAACTGCAGTCTGATTTCTGTACAAGTTATAAATAACATTTTGGAACCTGTATTTTTTTCATACTACTTTCAAAATTGCTATTAAGTGTAGTCCGGTGCAATTGCAAAAACCTTTCCCTAAATGTACAAATGGGACAAGGTGTAAAACTTTGCTTCCACCGTTTGCCGATATGTGGCGGCAGCGGTAAGTAGTGGTTGAAAGAAACAGATTGCAGACATAAGGCAGTTAGCTTGGACCTTGGTCAACATAACCTCACTCAAACGTTAGTCGATTTATGTCTGCATCAGAAAGTTGTTCATGATTGAAAACGTCAGTTTACGAGCCTATTTCTCGTCACTTGAGAGGTGTTAACAGGGTGTATACGATCCGGGACAACCTGGAATTTTTTCATCTGGGAGAAAACCGGGAAAAATCCTGGAATTTTTTAGAATTCTGGGAATTTTTCGTTGTTTTAGTTTTCAGTTAAATTTTTGTAATTTTCAGTGGTAAGAACCGTTACTCTAACAAAGGATATTACTGTATCCCGCTACTGCAGAATAATACTAATACGAGAGAAAAAAACGAAAATAAAACTTAAATAGCAAAGAAAATGCGCCATATAAAATAACACAGTGCTCGTACAAGCGTCTGCCAACAGCAAAAGGCTTTTGGGAGACTATGTAATGCTTCATAACTACAAATTGCCTTCGATGAGCGTGACATCACAATTGTTTACATTAGACTAATTTAAAACGTTATGAGTGGGCTCATGCACGCACGCAGAGTCGCGTATGAATAGTACCTTCTCCTGCTTCTGGCTACAGAAATGTGGCTGTTGGCTGTGTAAGCAGCAATCAGCCACATGATACCCGGAAAAATTTTACTGGCGCGCCCAAGTTGCCAGATTCACACGTGTGCAGCAGGCCCGGATCTAGTGGGGAGTGAGGGCAAACCGGGGTATCTGAACCGGGCGACAATTTCGGGGGATGGGGTAAATTCATATTCTTGAGGAGAAGAAGAAGAAAAAAAAACGTGTTTCATAAAGCATCCAGCGAACGTCAGTCTATCGATTATTGATATCATTTTGAAACGCACCCCTGCTGGTTTTTGAACACATTCTAAGTTGATTTTTGAATGCGTGCATAGTGTACGTGATGTCTCTGCCAGGGGATTTTATTTTTATTTATTTTATTTGGTATGCGTATTCCATAGATCCGTACATGCGAGTGATTCGCCTGAATGTGGAACGTGTCAATACAATTGTACAAATACAATTAATGCTACAGAATAGTAATATAATTCAATGATATAGATATTACAAGCTGTCATTAAACTAGTATAGCAATTCTCAATATAACGTTATAACTATAACATTAACACTATAACATTAACATAATATTGTATCATCCATATAATAACTAAGAGACTAAATACATCTATTATTAAGGGAGGGCATTACTTCTGGAAAAGAATTCATCTAACGAGTACAGTGGATGGTCGAGCAGGTATTTTTTTAACATACCTTTGAACAGCGTTTCATTTTCTATTGTACATTTAATATAATTAGGCAATGCATTAAAAGTCTTTATAGCCGCATACTTTACTCCCTTCTGTACAAGTGTTAAATTTTTTAGTTCAACATGTAGATCATCTTTACCTCTAGTATTGTAGTTATGGTATGAACAATTTGTTTCATACTGAGCATAGTCTTTATTAACTACATTCATCAGAGAGTATATGTACTGACATGTTGTGGTCAGAATACCTAACTGTATAAAAAGTTTTCTACATGAGGTTCGTGGAGGAACCCCACACATGATTCTGACTGCTCTCTTCTGAGCAGTTAAGATTTTTTTTGAGGCTGGTGAATTACCCCAGAATATTATTCCGTAACTCATTAATGAGTGAAAGTACCCAAAGTAAGACGATTTTAGAATGTTGATGTCCCCAAAATGAGTAATTATTCTTAGAGCAAAAGTTGCTGATGAAAGCCTTTTTAGAGTAAGGGACACATGCTGTTCCCAGTTGAGCCTACTGTCAATGTGAACCCCCAGGAATTTAGTGGATTGCACGTGTTCTAGTTCCTGGTTGTCATGAGCAATTACTATACTTTCTAGAGTTTTATTTTTTGTGTGGAACTGTATAAAATTAGTTTTTTTAATATTAACTGAAAGAGAATTAATTGAAAACCAAGCTGTAACTTCTCTGAGTATATCATTAGCATCAGTCTCCAGATCAGCAGTAGACTGACCATCAACGACAATGCTTGTATCATCAGCAAACATTGTGAATTCACAATTTTTACTAATGGACAGGGGTAATTCATTAACATATATTAAAAACAGCAAGGGTCCAAGGACAGATCCCTGGGGAACTCCATGCTGAATTTTGCCCCATTCAGAATCCACTAGATTAGGAGATCCTTTGTTGCAGCCATGTAGAACCACCTTTTGTTTCCTGTCTTGAAGATATGATTTTAGCCAGTTACCTATAGGCCCTTTGATTCCGTAATGATAGGCCTTCTCCAAGAGTATCTTGTGGTTTACACAATCAAAGGCCTTGGAAATATCACAGAAGACACCAACTGGTGACTTCTTACTATTAATAGACTCCAAGACATCATTTGTGAGTGAATATATGGCACGCTCTGTGGAAACCCCTTTTTGAAAACCAAACTGTCTGTGGTTAATAATATTAAGTTTATCAAGATGTGCCACAATCCTGTTATACACTGCCTTTTCAAGAACCTTTGAGAATGTTGTTAAGAGAGAGACAGGACGATAATTTTTTACATCTGTAGCATCGCCAGACTTGAAAAGAGGTCTCACAATGGCATATTTCATTCTCTCTGGAACAACTCCCTCATAAAGAGACATGTTGCAAATGTGAGCAAGTACTACACTTACATCATTACTGCAGGCTTTCAACAGTTTATTAGAGATGTTATCTATACCTGAAGATCCTTTACTTTTCAATGAGTGAATTATTTTTTTTATTTCATTAACAGTTATGGGTGTTACATTTATATCATTAAAACATTGTGGGAGGTTAAGTTTCAGAATATCTAAAGCTTCTCTTAGGTCACCACTGCAACCTATTTGAGAGGTGACACTTAGAAAGTGGTTGTTAAATGTGTCTGCTATCTGTTTACTATCAGTTATTTCCAAATCGTTAATTTTTAGGACAGCAGATTTTTCATTGTCAGATGGTGCAGTACCTGTTTCCCTCTTTATTACATTCCAAATCGTTCTGATTTTATTGTTTGAACAGTTAATTTCAGATTGCATGCACATACTTTTAGATTTTTTAATGACTTTAGTTAAGATTTTGCAGTATGTCCTATAATATTTCATCTGCAGGGGATTATTGGATTGTCTAGATATTATATACAGTTCCCTTTTTCTCTGGCATGATATTTTTATGCCCTTGGTGAGCCATGGTTTTTTGCTTGATTGCCTGTTCTGTAGTCTACAGACCTTTTTTGGAAAGACATTTTCAAATATACCTGATAATTCATCAGTAAATAAATTATATTTTGTATTAACATCATTTGCAAGATAAACATACCTCCAGTCAGTCTCCTGAATGCATAATTTGAATTTTTGGATATTTTCCTCATTCATGTTTCTAATGGTTTTCCACTGTGCACTAGCTTTGTTCTGATTTGTATTAAAGTTGTCAATTGTGAGTATTTGCCCATCGTGATCAGAGAGTCCATTTATGACTTTTTCAACATTGATGTGATTAGTTTTACTCATATCTGCAAAGATATTGTCTATTAGAGTGCTGGAAGTGGCAGTAGTTCTTGTGGGAAAACTGACAGTGGAGACAAGGTTGTAGGTATGCATTAAATTTGCAAACTCTGTCTTAGAAGATAATCCTCGTCACATCTAGAAATAAACTTTCCTGCAGACAACACGGGACGGGGCTATACGAGCTGAGCGGAATAAAGGCGAACCGGTGAATGCCAACTGCTGCTTGTTGATGATTTGGTTTGCGAATGTTCAGCCTTGTTATAATTACTAGCGAAATCCATAGATTCAGATTACCTGAATGGAAATAAACAACTAACAAGAATAACAGGTAAGGAAGATAGTATATAATCTTCTTGATATATCCAAGAAAGTGAAATTTTGACAAATCTTTTGACCAGATCGCTACATGAGACAGGGTCAGTTGTAGCCCCCCGGCTAGCAGCCGCTTAGCCCGCATCTCGTGGTCGTGCGGTAGCGTTCTCGCTTCCCACGCCCGGGTTCGATTCCCGGCGGAGTCAGGGATTTTCTCTGCCTCGTGATGGCTGAGTGTTGTGCTGTCCTTAAGTTAGTTAGGTTTAAGTAGTTCTAAGTTCTAGGGGACTGATGACCATAGATGTTAAGTCCCATAGTGCTCAGAGCCATTTGAACCATTTTTTTAGCAGCCGCTTAAGTTCCAGTCCGAGAGTACCGCGGAAAACGCGTTGTACGAACATGTAATAACGCCTAACCGGAGAATAATCGCTGGATAACTAAACCGGTGATTGTGGCAGGGTTAGTGAAATTAACCGGAGAATGAGTTTTGACAGTGGTAGGAATAGTTAGAGTTAGTGATGACAAGACTGTTTGTTAGAACGAGAAAGGAGAAGAAACGGGGACATCACACAAATTATGGAAGAATATTACGATTCCAAATTTATACAAAAATTTTGTTGTACTACTTTTCGGTCTCGTGCATGAGAAACTGGAGTGTATGAATGAAATGTGAAACTATTTCCTAACGTAAAGCATTTTTGCTGTAGAAGGCCAAATAGGTATTTTCTATTGGTACTTCGTGAATTATATTCTGATGTATTATAAAAATGATCATTATTGCCAAAACAGTCTCGCTTATTTGGTGTGTGTTACAATTGCTGAAATATTTGAAAGGCCTATTTTGTTTTCTCCGGCACACAGTGACAAAATAGACATAATCAGATCGAGAAACCACACAAGTCTTGGGTACTATTTGTATTAACAGCTTTTTCAGTATTAGACAACGACATTGCCATTTTTCATGTAGTAAAACGTTTGACGAACTTTGATAAGGTAATAGTCCTTTCGCAGAAAGGAAAGCACACCATGTAAAGCCGTAGCAATTTTAGACAGAAAAATCGCTAGGACCTAAGGATTGAAGAAACATGTACTGTCTTGCCTGTCTCTTGTCCTTACTGGTTTTAGGTGCCCTATATTTAATTTTATGTCACACAGAAGAGCAAGTTATTAGCTAATAGGCAATAAAGAGTCCAGTATGTAATGTGTTGCGAATACATAGAAAGAAGGATCCTTTATTGTATGATTATATGATAGCGGAACAAACACTGGTAGCAGTTACATCTGTAAAATATCTGGGAGTATGCGTGCGGAACGATTTGAGGTGGAATGATCATATAAAATTAATTGTTGGTAAGGCGGGTACCAGGTTGAGATTCATTGGGAGAGTGCTTAGAAAATGTAGTCCATCAACAAAGGAGGTGGCTTACAAAACACTCGTTCGACCTATACTTGAGTATTGCTCATCAGTGTGGGATCCGTACCAGGTCGGGTTGACGGAGGAGATAGAGAAGATCCAAAGAAGAGCGGCGCGTTTCGTCACCGGGTTATTTGGTAACCGTGATAGCGTTACGGAGATGTTTAATAAACTAAAGTGGCAGACTCTGCAAGAGAGGCGCTCTGCATCGCGGTGTAGCTTGCTCGCCAGGTTTCGAGAGGGTGCGTTTCTGGATGAGGTATCGAATATATTGCTTCCCCCTACTTATACCTCCCGAGGAGATCACGAATGTAAAATTAGAGAGATTAGAGCGAACCATACGCGACTGGAACAGGAAAGGGAGGTAATGACAGTGGCACGTAAAGTGCCCTCCGCCACACACCGTTGGGTGGCTTGCGGAGTATTGATGTAGATGTAGATGTAGATGTAGTTTTTCTGAAGAGTTCTTGTTCTCCTGGTTACAAATTATCCTACCCAGTATTAATTGCTAGGTTTTTTTTTACAAAAAAAAAAAAAAAGTGGGGGGGGGGGGGGAAGGGGGGGCGGGCAGGATGTCAAACCGGCCGGCTGGGAGCAGGAGAGGCGCAACAGGGCATTTTAATTTCCGCTGCCCTGAAATGGTTTGAGGGCATCCATTACAAAATATACACGTTTGAATTCCACAGAGCGAAATAGTGATGTGCGGTATAACAATGTTGTTTGAAGATGCGTGGCACCTCACTACACACTTAAGACCAAATAACGTGTTTTACATATCCTCGAAGATCTTTTATGTATCAGACTCTTCAGAAAGATGTGCGCTACAAAATGAACTTATTTTTGAAAAGCTTCTTTTCTTAATTTTTGACGTTCTGATGGGGGGAAGGGGGGGGGGGGGGGGTAGTCTCCACGTGACCTATTTTTACATTTAGTGATTTTTCTGTTTCCTTTTCGTTTACTGCTCTCACGTAAAATGAAAACAAGACGGATTTCTGTGGCTGGGAGCTATCAAGTGAATTAAAATACATTCACATAATTACAGAAGGGTAAACTATGCTAGTAGTTTCACATTTTATTTTATTTTATTTCCACCTTTCTGACAGTCAAGCCTTAATCGCCTTGCAGAACAATGAAGTTATTTTTGTCGGTTTGATAAATAAATTTGGCTTTTATTAAGCTTTCATGCTGAGGCAGTCAATTTATTCCACACTATTAGCTAGTTTCAACTGTTCGCTGCATTTCAGGTGCACATTTTCATCTTCTAGCGCGTATGGCATTATGCCATAATAAAGAACCAAACATGAGATAATGCAGTACTGGTACTCCAAGAAAATTTACGTCCCGAAAACCACACTGAAAAGCTTCATATCTGGTCGAGGCCTACGTCATTGAGAGTCTGGACATACCAATGTGCACCGTAAGGCGAACTATGCGTTTTAGTATGGTTCACAAAATTCTGATGCTCTTGGAGTATCCTCTGATGCCTTGTCTCTTTTATGACGTAACGTAAGCTCTTTTAATGTTTCACACGCACGAACATACGGGCTTCCTACATCACCGTAGCTGCGCAAGCGCGATGACGTCTCTTATCTGGCGCTCTCTAACAACTGCTGAAATGAATCTATTTCTAACAGGTCACAGGAAAATATTGCGAATTGTTGTTAGGAAAGCATTATTTTCAAAGTAAATTTCCTTTTACGCAAGATGCAAGAATGTATGATGGATTTCTTAAATCACAGAGTGTTTGATCTCTTTTAAAAATCAAATCTTTGATTACGAGCTATTTAGAAGAATTTAGAGCCCAGATCAGAGATTTCTGTCGATATTAAAAATTTTGCTGGCATATTTGTGTGATGTATATTAAAGTGTAACATGTGCTAAACAGATCAAAATTATAAGTGAAAGCGTAGCTTTTCTTGTAGCTTATTAATCTTAGAGACAAATATTATATGCGAAAGCTTTTCTTTTCTTATAGCAACATATGTATATTAATTTAAACCATTAACTTTTGCTGTTGGTGAATTCGAATTTATACTTTTGTGATACGAAAATTTACAGCATACATGTTGCTGCACATCAAAGATCTTTTTTCCCCCCTGAGTATTGTTTTCTAAAGTGCCGGGAAATTCCACGCTGCTGTATAAAACCATATCCGATCAAAGGATAAGTTTTACAGTTCCGAGGGAAAGTATACTGTCACTTAACATGGCAATAGCATATTTTCACCTGGGAGAAAATGTATTTTTAACCAGGAGATGTGGGAAAAATCCGGGAATTTTTTCTCCTTGTCCGCGTATACACCCTGGTTACGCTTTTGTTTGAATATGAAGAAAACAGCGGCCGAGTCTCATCGAATGCTCTCAAGTATGTATGGTAAGGCTGCTCTTAGTGAAAGAACGTGTCGTGAGTGGTTTCAATGCTTCAAGAACGGTTATTTTAACGTCGTAGACCGGCATAGTGGTGGAAGAGAAAATGTTTTCGAAGATGCAGAATTGGAGACATTGCTGAGTGAAGACTCATGTCAAACTCAAGAAGAATCGACACAATTAGTGGGAGTGACACAGCAAGCCATTTCAAAACGTCTCAAGGCTATGGGAGTGATTCAGAAAGAACAAACTTGGGGCCCGTTTGAGTTGAAACCAAGAGACGTTGAACGGTGTTTGTGTGTTTGTGAACAGTTGCTTCAGAGGCAAAAATGGAAGGGATTTCTGCATCGCATTGTGACCAGGGACGAAAAATGGGTTTGTTACAATAACCCTACACGCAAAAAATCATGGTGATATACCGGCCGTGTTTCCACGTCGATGGCCAAGCCGAATATTCATGGCTCCAAGATCATGCTCTGCATTTGGTGGGATCAGCTTGGTGTCATCTACTATGAGGTGTTTAAACTAAGTGAAACAATCACAGGTGCTCATTATCAAACACAATTAATGTGTTTGAGCATAGCATTAAAAGACAAACAGCCGCAATACAGCGGGAGACACGATACTTTGATTTTGCAGCACGACAACGCTCGACCCCACATTGCAAAAGAGGTCAAAATGTACTTGGAAACATTAAAATGAGAAGTCCTACCACACCCACCATATTCTCCAGACATTGCTCCCTCTGAGTATCACCTGTTTAGATCTATGGCGCATGGCCTGGCTGATCAACACAACTGATCTCATGAAGAAGTCACAAATTGGATCGATTCGTGGAGCGCTTCAAAAGATGAGCAATTTTTTTGACACAGGATTCGTACACTGTTGGAAAGATGGTAGTAAGTAGTGGCCAGCAATAAAAAATACTGTGAGTGATACATGTGTAACCAATTAGTTTCATTAAAGCCTCAAATGTTGGCGAAGAAACGATGGAAGCAAAGTCGAACACCTTGTAGAAACATAGGTGTGCCTTTCTTCAAACTATCTTCTAGGATAAGTTTTTGGGTCAGTATTGCTTTGCACATTTCTACATTTATCGAGAACCCAAACCAATTTGCCTCAAGGTTTGCCTCGACCTATTTTTCCATTCTTCATTACAGATTTCATGTCAGTATTTTGTAAGCATGACTAATAGTCCAGTAATATTGACACCTGTCAACACCTGCCTTCTGTAATTTTGTCATGGCTGGCATACCCAAGAATCTCGGCAATGTTGGGCGAATGTCGCCTCTCTGTGGGCCTTCATTCCATTCGCACTCAAACTTCCAGACGTCAGACACTCAGATTGGTACCAAATATTGTGTATCGGTAGAGTATCAACGAAAACACCGATTTAGTTCGTGCTGTGAGCTGTTATCCAGTAGAAGATGTGTAAGCAGTAATTGAAAGTAACACCAAAATGACAGAGTATAGGCAAACTGTATCTGTGAGCACTGAATGTGTATGGGTAACACCACACCTGTCTATACAATTGTACTCTATAGGTTTGCTACTTGCAACTAATGAAGTGAAAGCAGACTGCCAAAAGAACATTGCCACAAACTCTGAAATGTCCTTTTACATGGCAGAAAAATGTTCTGCCATGTAACAATTTCACTCATAATCGGTTTAAAAAAAAAAAAAAAAATTGCCATCAGCAGGTTTCAAACCTATGACCTTTAGCATGACTATCTGATGCACTATCAACTCACCTACCAGAGATTTTCATATTTAGAGCTCACATATATGGTTTGCCTATACTCTGTAGTTCTGGTGTTAGTTTTAATTACCATTTGGCTACGCATATTCTACTGGGCGACAGCACATGGCATAAACTAAATTGGTGTTTTGGTTGATACTCTATCGACACACAATGTTTGGTACAGATCTGAGTGACTAACATCTGAACGTTTGGGTGCGAGGTCTCTCTGTGCACTGTCATATTCATCTTGCATGATCACATCTCCCATCTCGTCTTCATTTGCTCACTCTTCTGTTTCTATAACACTGTCATTTAGTTCATTTCCATTGTAGAGGGCCTACACACTCGTATATTCCTCTGACTGCATCACTTTGTACATGGAATCTTTCTTTGGGTTTGTGACCATATTCGGCTCAAGTAATTTGCTTTTGTCTTAGTGGCCAAAATTCTTTCATTTTTTACTCCTTATGACGCATTTCACAACACGGCATTCTCAGATCTGTGATACAAGAATTAGCAAAAGAATGAGTGGAAATTGATTATATACATTAACAATTAAATGGAATTAAGTACCTTAATGGGTATGCAGCTTCTAGTTAAAATTCAACATTCTTCCTTCACATCATTGGCCACACTGCCTCACACTGTGTGGTGTGTTACAAACTAAAAGTATTAAGACACCAGGTGACATTAGATTCAAATGTCATACACTGAATTATGATCTCTGTGATGTGTAAATTAATTATGAACAGTTCATAAACCTTCCTTAAATATATTACAGTTCAAAAACCCACACTAAATACAGGACGTACACAAAGTCCGGGAACACTTTGTTTATTGCACAAGAACAAAACATTGTACGGATATCATATGTATGTCATTTTGAAGAGAAACCCTGGAAATTTTTTCCATGTATACCGCCACAGCATAGTTTGGTAATTTGCCGATAGTCAGCGGTAGTCGCAAACATGGCGACTTCAGGTGTGGAACGAGATTTCTGTGCGTTGGAGTTTGACAAAAGCAAGTGTGCTACAGCTGTTCAGTGGATGTTTAGAACCAAGTACGGTAAGAAGCCACCAACAAGGAAAGCAGTTTACCACTGGCACAACAAATTCATTATGACGGGTTGCTTGTGCCCGGTAAAGAGAAGTGGACATCCCAGTGTGAGTGAAGTGAATGTGGCGTGCGTATGAGAGACATTCATAAGGAGCCCAAAGATATCAGTGTGTAATGCCTCCTGTGAACGTGAAATGGCTCTATTGACAGTGGGGAAAGTCCTGCGACAGAAGCTGTCTATGAAACCACTCAAATTGGAGCTAGTGCAGAAGCTCAATGACAAAGACAAGGACAAGCTTTTTGAGTTTTGTTTGCAGATGCAACAATTAAATGAAGATGGTTCACATATCGATTGTTTGTAAAAAAATTAAAAAAATTTCATAATTTCTCTTCAAAATGCAATATGTATGACGTCTGTACAGGGTTTTGTATATTACATTAAAAATAAGAATCACATTTTTATTTAAATGAGTGCTAGATTGTATCAGAACCAATGCAACATTTGTTGCCTACATTTCAAAATAGTTTCCTTAAGAACACCAAAACTAAGATGTTACATACGAGAAGGAAAAAGGAAATGACAACCAATGGAGGAGACAAGGATCCTTTGTTATGATTTCCTAAAGAAAGTAGTATATGTCATCACCCAAAAGACCAGTTACTAAGCGGTCTCTTCAAAGAGCCAAGTATCGTCGCCACCGTCTCTGTATTGAATCGATGAGGTTGTGGGAGACATCTCCAGCACAAACCCCCATGCTGCTGGAGCTACTATTACTCTTTCCTCTTTCTGCAGGCACATCATCAGAAGCACGCAATGAGTTACAGTAAACGAAACCCATATACAGACCGTCCCCCCCCCCCCCCCCTCCCTCCAACCCCTGCTTCCTGTCATACGTGTTGTGCAGGTCCAAACAGCTTCACAAGCAAGTCGTCAGTTCATCAGAACAGCAGAGAACATTCTGGTGGGCTTCAAGAGCAGAGCTAAGCTTTATATAAGGATGCTGTTAACTTCCCAAACGAGAAAGCGATGGTATGTTGATAGACACAATGAGAAACACACAATCACACACACAAATTTCAAGCTTTCGCAACCCACGGTGATGAAGCAACCTTGGGTTATGTAAGCTTGAACTTTGTGTGTGTGTTTGTGTGTTTTTCATTGTGTCTATCAACATACCATCACTTTCTCGTTTGGAAAGTTAACAGCATCTTTGTTTTATATATATTCTCTCTCTCTCTCTCTCTCTCTCTCTCTCTCTCGACACTGTGGATCGTGGAATAATGACTCCCTAACAACTTATAAAACAGAAACAGAATTCCCCACACATCCACCTCGAACTACCATTCCGTGGTGAAAGTCAGTTAATTTCCATTATGTGGCCATAATCGTGTCAGATCCCTTTCCACATGTATCACCTGAGTACAAATAACACCTCTGCCAATGCACTGCCTTTTTATACCTTGTGTATGTAATACTTCTGCCAACTGTAAATGTACATATCACTCTCCCATGACTTCTGTCACTTCAGTGTATTTACTGTCTCACAGCACTGGGTGTCGTTGGCAGCAACTATGTATCTGTAAATATTGCAAACGCCAAAAAAAGATTTTTATATTTGTATATTAACACAGTTATCACAATTAGTTTATTGTGTTTCATTTGTGGCTTGAAGTTTATTTATTGATGTTTCAGCAATTATCTTAGTTACATGTTGCATATGGCTTTATGTTGTTGAGTGTGTTTCTCTTCCCCAGGCTGGGATTAGTGTGCCACTGGATGACATAAAAGAATGTTTCAAATTTGTATCTCTTGGGGAACAACTCAAAGCAGTCGGTGTTAAGGAGGAACATGAAAAGAGGACCTATCCAATGCAAAAATCGGATGGGAAGCGGTATGCTGGATTATATACGGATGTAAGATGATAGAAAAGAAATACTTCAGCTTGTAGCAGTTGGTGTCCTTGAATATTGCTCAGTGCTCCATGTATCTGCTTTGACCCATTACATCAGATTTGGAATAAACAGCGTAGTTACACCAGTTACTAAGACAACCATAGGTAACATTTAACAACTGGCTGCTTACATGCTTCGAGATGGTGACCAGAAGATCGATCATTACGACCACAAAAGAGCATAAGAAACATGCGGACTATTTCAGACACCAAGTGAAGTAAAGCTAACAGGACAGCCACATGAACGAGGGTCATTTCGAGTGGGGCAAACTAAAAATACTACACTAAGACTAACATCATTGCAATAGACATGTAATCAAAAAATAACATGTACCAATTCCTCCAGAATAAACCAAAGAAAAGAATACATAAAACACACAGTTGGAATTGAATATCTCACTTGATTTATATAGACAGTGATACCAGACATCTCTCCTCCTCCCTCCCTCTCCTCCCCTATAATAAATAAATAAAAAATATTTTCCATTACCCATCCCGAATGCACCTTGCCTCCATGACATCACATTTGAAAAAGCAGGATGGTGGGGGCAGCCAAATGAATATTATTAAGAATCAAAATTATAAATATGATCACTACTACATGTTTCACTCGCAACAATTTGAGCTATGCTCTTGGGTTCCTGTTTAACCTCAACCTCAAAAAACGTGTCACATCCCAAAACAACCAAATATTTGTGAGAAGCAAGATTATAAATATGATCACTAATCATTTCACTCACCGCTATTTAAACTGTGTTCTTAGGTTCCAGCCTAACCTTACCCTTGGAAATTGTGCCACATACAGAAAGAAACAGACAAATGTTTGTGAGAACCGAGGTTATAAATATGATCGTTACTGATTTCTCTAGCAACAATATAATCTTCGCTCTCAGTTCTTGCCTAGCACCACCCTTGTAACTCATGATTTACTTTGAATAAACAGCATAGTGTACATCAGTTACTAAGACAATCACAGTTAACATTTAATAACAAGCTGCTTACATCCTTCGCATCATACGCAGGACATCATGGGTCAAAGCTGTCGAGTGGCACTGGACCATGCATTTGAACCTGCTGCACTGTACACATTACTACAATTTGACATTGTTGTCTTGATTAGTTGTATATTTTCTTAATCTTCAAGGCTAAGAAAATTGCCCATAATCAAGTTTCCATTAAAAAACAGAAACAGTACTGTACATCTTTCATGTATTTCTGTGCAGGTATGTATCACATCTGTGTGTCTGTATCTTTGTACTATCCATTAGTTCTTGTCATCTGGCAGTAGTGTTTCGTATATTACTTTTTGAGAATGTCTCTCTGCTTTAATACATATGTTACCAAGGAGTGTTTGTTTACTATGATCAGCTTACTTGCTAAAATTAACTGAAAAGGTTTGTCATTTATTTATATGTGGAAATATGGAAGAAATTAAAGTGATCATTGAAAGGCTGTGATTCTTCTTGATGTGCATTTAGATTGGCCACATTTAATCGTAATTTATTGCTGCTGTATTGTTGTCATAAACATTTCGGTGCACGAATATTAATCAAACATGTGTAAATGGCCAGGCTATGTTTATGATACATCAGATATTTGCTTCTTTGTCCACACAATGTGGAATTTGTTTGCCATGGCGTGAGTCCTCTCTCTAGCACACCATTTGTTCGTTATAAATAATTACATCCTCTAAAAAGCTGGACCCAGATATGCAGAGTATGGTATAAAGCAGTCACACAAATATTTCACTCTTAGTCTGCAAGATCCAATCACTGTGTCTTCTGTCAGATTAGAGGTTACCAGTGTTAACTTCCATGCAGTGCCTTGATTCCCCCAGATTTAATTTACCATAGCACTGAGGGCTCTAATGTAGCATCCCCAGATAGTGAACAGGCACATGAAAAGTGTAGGAAGGCATTTCTGTCATTGTAGCAGCAACTGTTATGTTAAGAAATGATGTGTAACATTACTCTTTTAAAGTTCAGGGTAATAGGGCAAAATACTAACGACTTTCTCAATGCAGTTCAAACATTTGAGCATTATTTAAAATTTATATTAAGGATTTTGATTTAATCCTTCCATTACGGCATTGCAAACTTTCGGTATAAGCAGACATAACATTGAGAAATGCACCTCAAAGAAGTATATTAAATTTACATATGAATACTAGTAGCTAAAACATAAAGGGCATTTCCAATGTTGTGGTAACTGGTGACAGTCTTCCATATTTGTATCAGTTTTAGTAATTTTTTGGCCAATTTCTTTTATGAGATATTCAAAATCTTGATTTGACAGCCTGGTGAAATTCTGGATCAGCATCAATCAATGAATTAAATTTTCAGAAGCTGTATACATAGTTAAAGAGTAACATATCCACAAATTGTGATGTCTCCCTTTTTTTTTTTCTCAGTGCAATATATAATTTCTCTGTGAGTTTTGCAGTATTAAAATTGCAGGAAAATTGTGTCTCAGAAATTTTGTTGTTCAATGTCTGTCATTGCAGCGAGTTAGGGAGAGCAATGCTTCATTTGAGCATCAGTCTTCTGGCTGGTTTGATGTTGCCTACCACAGTTTCCTCTCCTGTGCTAAATTCTTCATCTCAAGAGTATCGGTACACCAATCAATTATTTGTTGTATATATTCGAATCTCTGTCTTGTTCTGTCATTGCGACCATTCTTCTAGTCGGTGTTTTTCACAAATTGCTCTCATCATTGATTCTATGGAGGACTACCTCATTTCCTATTTGTGCATTTAAATTTTAGCATTCTTCTCCTGTAACACATCTCAGATGCTTCAGTTAATCTTCTTCTTTTCTGGTTCTCAACACTCCATGACTCACTTTCATAAGATACTGTACTCCTTACTTAAATTCTAAGAAACTTCTTTTTTTTTTTTCAAATTGAGGTCTGTCTTTGAAACTAGTCTTCTTTCTCTTCTTGGCTTCTAAGGGCTTGAAACACCGATACCAATTTCACATTGCCTCTGTATGCTTCTATTTTGTGATACTTCCTGACAATTATTTATTCTCATCCTGTTGCATATTGTTTTAATTTCATTTACCCGTTTACTCCTGGTTCTCCTCCTCGGTCTTTTACAACTTTTACCAAATACGTTCTCCGTGATCCTCTTCCATTGTCATCAGATGGCCTGCTCATTGAAGTCTTCTGGTATTTATTACACTCGTTATTGTTGCTTGTAGTAACAGCATGTGGATTTTTGTGTTGTGTCTTCCCTTCCAGCTTTGTGATTTATTGTCATATTGTCAGATTTTTGTATAAACTTTGTTATCAAGTACTTGTAACTGGCATTCTTCCCTTTTAGTTAACTCCATGTTTTTTCTCTGTAGGGTGGTACTGCTCTGATGATTACATTATATTGCTTCATTGAAGTTTTCCTTGTGAGTAGTTTAGACCCTAGAAGTTCATGTATGGAGTAGTAGGCTTTACTAACATTTTGCAGTCTAATTTTCTCTTCTGTTTGTCTCTGATTTTGTTCACCTATTACTGCGGCCAGAAATTTGACTTTTTCTGTCCATTCAAATTTATGTTCGCTGGTTACCTCATGAGAGTAGTTGTGTTGTTCGTATCTACATCTTTAAACTGTGATGCATGTAGTTTTCTGATTGTTTACTTTTAGGACAAACTTGGATGCTTCTTCCACAATCTCCGCAAATAGCTGTCCAGTTTTATTTTAAAGCGGCCAGATTTTATTCCATTTAACAAAGCCTCGCTTATATTATCATCCATGCATGTTTTACAAAGATTTGTAAGTTTAATAAGTTGTTTTATACTGGTGGACATTTGCTCTCTTTTTACTGTGCTAGTCTGCTACATGTGTGCTTCCATTTTCTATTTTCTTTCATGTTATTTCCCTTCCAAGGTAGCAGAATTCTTAAATTTTGAACCCCAATTTTTTAAAGTTTATTGCTAATCTCAGTTCTGCAATTTTATTATTATTTTTGTCGGACTTTGGTTTACTCTCAACCCATATTCTGTGATCATTGGACTGGTCATTCCATTCAACAAGACCTGTAATTCTTCCTCACTTTCATTGAGTATAGCAACATATGTGTTAAGGATAGACAGGATGGACCATTTTAATCCATAATGGGAAATAATGTGGGATGGAGGTTATTGATTGATTGAGGGGAATTATGGGACTAAACGACGAGGTTGTTAGTTGTAATGGGACACCCTTTTCTCACGTTACCTTTTTTTATAGAAATAGCCGATACCATTTATACTATCAATTCTTGTATAGGTGAATATTATCTCATTATACATAAAAACAAAGATGAGGTGACTTACCGAACAAAAGCGCTGGCAGGTCGATAGACACACAAACAAACACAAACATACACACAAAATTCAAGCTTTCGCAACAAACTGTTGCCTCATCAGGAAAGAGGGAAGGAGAGGGGAAGGCGAAAGGAAGTGGGTTTTAAGGGAGAGGGTAAGGAGTCATTCCAATCCCGGGAGCGGAAAGACTTACCTTAGGGGGAAAAAAGGACAGGTATACACTCGCACACACGCACATATCCATCCACACATACAGACACAAGCAGACATATTTAAAGACAAAGAGTTTGGGCAGAGATGTCAGTCGAGGCAGAAGTGTAGAGGCAAAGAAGTTGTTGAAAGACAGGTGAGGTATGAGTGGCGGCAACTTGAAATTAGCGGAGATTGAGGCCTGGCGGATGACGAGAAGAGAGGATATACTGAAGGGCAAGTTCCCATCTCCGGAGTTCGGATAGGTTGGTGTTGGTGGGAAGTATCCAGATAACCCGGACGGTGTAACACTGTGCCAAGATGTGCTGGCTGTGCACCAAGGCATGTTTAGCCACAGGGTGATCCTCCACCTGTCCAATGGCCAACTTCACACGTCCGTCCACATCAAACCCACCAACAAGCAACAGTACCTCCATTATGACAGCTGCCACCCATTCCACATCAAACGGTCCCTTCCCTACAGCCTAGGTCTTCGTGGCAAACGAATCTGCTCCAGTCCGGAATCCCTGAATCATTACACCAACAACCTGAAAACAGCTTTCGCCTCCCGCAACTACCCTCCCGACCTGGTACAGAAGCAAATAACCAGAGCCACTTCCTCGTCCCCTCAAACCCAGAATCCCCCACAGAAGAACCACAAAAGTGCCCCACTTGTGACAGGATACTTTCCGGGACTGGACCAGACTCTGAATGTGGCTCTCTAGCAGGGATACGACTTCCTCAAATCCTGCCCTGAAATGAGATCCATCCTTCATGAAATCCTCCCCACTCCGCCAAGAGTGTCTTTCCGCCGTCCACCTAACCTTCGTAACCTGTTAGTTCATCCCTATGAAATCCCCAAACCACCTTCCCTACCCTCTGGCTCCTATCCTTGTAACCGCCCCCGATGCAAAACCTGTCCCATGCACCCTCCCACCACCACCTACTCCAGTCCTGTAACCCGGAAGGTGTACACGATCAGAGGCAGAGCCACGTGTGAAAGCACCCACGTGATTTACCAACTGACCTGCCTACACTGTGATGCATTCTATGTGGGAATGACCAGCAACAAACTGTCCATTCGCATGAATGGACACAGGCAGACAGTGTTTGTTGGTAATGAGGATCACCCTGTGGCTAAACATGCCTTGGTGCACAGCCAGCACATCTTGGCACAGTGTTACACCGTCCGGGTTATCTGGATACTTCCCACCAACATCAACCTATCCGAACTCCGGAGATGGGAACTTGCCCTTCAGTATATCCTGTCTTCTCGTCATCCGCCAGGCCTCAATCTCCGCTAATTTCAAGTTGCCGCCACTCATACCTCACCTGTCTTTCAACAACTTCTTTGCCTCTACACTTCTGCCTCGACTGAAATCTCTGCCCAAACTCTTTGTCTTTAAATATGTCTGCTTGTGTCTGTATGTGTGGATGGATATGTGCGTGTGTGCGAGTGTATACCTGTCCTTTTTTTCCCCCTAAGGTAAGTCTTTCCGCTCCCGGGATTGGAATGACTCCTTACCCTCTCCCTTAAAACCCACTTCCTTTCGCCTTCCCCTCTCCTTCCCTCTTTCCTGATGAGGCAACAGTTTGTTGCGAAAGCTTGAATTTTGTGTGTATGTTTGTGTTTGTTTGTGTGTCTATCGACCTGCCAGCGCTTTTGTTCGGTAAGTCACCTCATCTTTGTTTTTATGTATAATTTTTCCCACGTGGAATGTTTCCTTCCATTATATTGAATATTATCTCAGCTGTTTAAGTAAAAGAATTTCATATGATTTTGTATACAATGTATTATATTTCAGGCTAAAGTGTATAAAAGGAAATTAATTTTGTAGTACTATGTACGTACAGTTAAAGTTACTTTTCTTTTAAAAATATTTGAAATTACAAAATATCTGGCATATTTAAAATTCATGTTTTTAATTGACAAACTGACACTAATTATTAAATTCTGGATTCATTTGTAAAATAATTATATAACTTGGTGATGATTCTTCTTTTGTCAAGAAAGCTTGTAAACTCTTTTGCTTTGTTAACTCTTCGGCATATTGTGAGTATCGCAGAAAGTAGTTAATAGTGGGCATGCCTCTGATGGAAACGTACATGTCTTTTAATTTTGTCTTCAACAATGTAATTGATGGTTGTATGAAAATGGAAATTGTGAAATCAGTGTGATATAGATGAATGGGATAAAATAAAATAAAATCATGGCAACAGATAGTACTTCATCAGCTATTTAGTCATCTGGAACCCAGGAAGTCAAAATTGCAGCTGCAAGAACTGGAGCCAACGACGACAAGAGAAAATGAAGGTAAGTAAAAAGTTTTTCTTTTGTATATCTTACACCTCACGGAGGATTCAAAACTTGTGCAGAGACTGAGAATTTTAATAGTGATGTGTGGGAAGGTAAGATTACGAAGTCCAGGATAGAGATGAGATACAACAAAATGTTATAGATAAAAGCTGTATGTGGCAAAGAAAGTCAGGCATTGTTACTAACGGCTGTGACACCGAAAGTGTTTTTGCAGGTGATTTGGAGGTTAAAGTGATTTTTCTTTTTTTAAATGAGAACCTAATACTTGATTCAATATTTGAAAAGAGCACCATGTTTTACGTATAAAATGGTACATTATTCGAGGTCATGGCTAGCTTAATGAAGGTCAAATAAGCATATATATTTTTAGTTCTGGTAGGGATTAACTTTGAATAGAGGAAGGATACAGCAAACACAACATTAGATACAAATTGGAAGGAGCATCTCAAAGAATGTGAGATAAGGGGACTCATTCAATGACTTGTAAATAATGATCAACATTTTATTTATGTTCTCTCTTGCAAATGCCACAATAACATTTGTACTCTGTGACTTATTTATTTTTACCAGAAAATTAAAACTTAAAGTTTGAATCTCTGTTTGCTCTTTCCAAATCTGACGTCACAAATAGGGGTTTCCATGTAACAAAACTTTCTGTTTGAATGACATTCAGTAATTATCTGTAAACTCAAGGTTGTTGATAATGGTACGTGACCACTTATGCCCCTTCCAGTCTGCATCTAACATTGCCTTTTACTGTATCCTTCCTCTGTTATGAGTTCATCCATAAACTAAAAAACATATTTGCTTATTTTACCTTTATTGAACTTTGCCATGTACTTGAACAATGTATCATTTTATATGTAAAATTTGCTGCTCTTTTCAAATATTAAATCAAATATTAGGGTTCCCATTTTAAAAAACCACTTTAACCTCCAAATCATCTAAAATCACCTTCAAGGTCACGGCCTATTAGTAGCAGTGCATGATCCTCTTTGCTGCTTACAACTTTTACCTAAACATTATGCTGTGTCTCATCTCCACCCCGTTTTTTTTTTCAAGTATGGATTAAAATGGTCCATCCTTTATATCTGAGATTGATGTAAAATAATATGTACATCAATACTACAGTCTCAGAGACTTCAGAAGGACATAGAGACATTCAGAATCGGAAGATTTATTTATTTCTTACTCCAGTGATCCAACTGTGATAAACTCACAATGATGTAGAGTGTGTCAGTAAACAATCAATACAAAGGTAGTAGTAAAGCAGTCAATCAGACAAAAGTAATACTACATGTTTGCTACACATATATGTGGTAAGAGTGACAGATTACATCAAACATTACACATAGAAAATGAAAACAAATTAAAAACCAGTGAAAATGACTATGAAAGTTACATGGGTATGTTACCCACATCATTGCTCAAACTTAAACTATGGTATATCACACTCAAAATATCTGGCCCACAGACTTAGATGGTTTTTTAACTGTTGCTAAAAAAATCTTCTAAACTGTAAAATATACTTTCCAGTAGATATTGCTTCGGATGCTCCCTAAAAGAGGAATGGTTATCAAATTTGTTTTTAATATCTGGAGGGAGAGTATTATAAACTTTTGCACCAGTGACTTGTACACCCTTTAGCACCATAGTCAGGTCTTACATTCATTATAGAAATCGTGTTTTGTCCTAGTATCATATCCATGGTATTCACTATTTCTTTTATGAAACTCAGTATTTTTGCTGATGGAACTCATAAGAGAAAATACGCACTGGGACATGATAGTAAGAAATTTTAATTTCCGGAAAAGGTTTCTACAACTACATCTGGAGCCTATGCTGCTCATTATTCTTATAACACGTTTTTGGGCCAAGAGTATTATCTTTGCTAGTGTTTGGTTTCCCCAGAATATAATGTCATACATTATGTTGTTGTTGTTGTTGTTGTTGTTGTTGTGGTCTTCAGTCCAGAGACTGGTTTGATGCAGCTCTCCATGCTACTCTATCCTGTGCAAGATTCTTCATTTCCCAGTACCTACTGCAACCAACATCCTTCTGAATCTGTTAAGTGTATTCATCTCTTGGTCTCCCTCTGCGATTTTTACCCTCCACGCTGCCCTCCAATACTAAATTGGTGATCCCTTGATGCCTCAGAATATGCCCTGCCAATCAGTCTCTTCTTCTAGTCAAGTTGTGCCACAAATTTCTCTTCTCTCCAATTCTATTCAGTACCTCCTCATTAGTTATGTGATCTACCCATATAATCTTCAGCATTCTTCTGTAGCACCACATTTCGAAAGATTCTATTCTCTTCTTGTCTAAACTATTTATCGTCCACGTTTCACTTCCATACAAGGCTACACTCCATACAAATACATTCAGAAACGATTCCTGACACTTAAATCTATACTTGATGTTAACAAATTTCTCTTCTTCAGAAACGCTTTCCTTGCCATTGCCAGTCTACATTTTATATCCTCTCTACTTCAACCATCGTCAGTTATTTGGCTCCCCAAATAGCAAAACTCATCTACTACTTTAAGTGTCTCATTTCCTAATCTAATTCCTTCAGCATCACCCGACTTAATTTGACTACATTCCATTATCCTCATTTTGCTTTTGTTGATGTTCATCTTATATCCTCCTTTCAAGACACTGTCCATTCCACTCAGCTGCTCTTCCAGGTCCTTTGCTGTCACTGACAGAATTACAATGACATAGGTGAACCTCAAAGTTTTTATTTCTTCTCCATGGATTCTAATTCCTACTCCAAATTTTTGTTTCCTTTACTGCTTGCTCAATACACAGATTGAATAACATTGGGGAGAGGCTACAACCCTGTCTCACTCCCTTCCCAACCACTGCTTCCCTTTCATGCCCCTCGATTCTTATAACTGCCATCTGGTTTCTGTAGAAATTGTAAATAGCCTTTCACTCCCTGTGTTTTACCCCTGCCACCTTCAGAATTTGAAAGAGAGTATTCCAGTCAACATTGTGTTAGTATTTTGCAGCAGTGGTTTATTAAACCGATAATTTGGTAATTTTTACATCTGTCAACACTTGCTTTCTTTGGGATTGGAATTATTATATCCTTCTTGAAGTCTGAGGGTATTTTGCTTGTCTCATACATCTTACTCACCAGATGGTAGAGTTTTGTCAGGACTGGCTCTCCCAAGGCTGTCAGTAGCTCAAATGGAATGTTGTCTACTCCCGGGGCATTGTTTCGACTTAGGTCTTTCAGTGCTCTGTGAAATTCTTCACATAGTATCATATCTCCCACTTCATCTTCATCTACATTCTCTTCCATTTCTATAATAGTGTCATTAAGAACATCGCCCTTGTAAAGACCCTCTATGTACTCCTTCCACCTTTGTGCTTTCCCTTCTTTGTTTAGAACTGGATTTCCATCTGAGCTTTTGATATTCATGCAAGTGGTTCTCTTTTCTCCAAAGGTCTCTTTAATTTTCCTGTAGGCAGTATCTATCTTACCCCTAGTGAGATAAGCCTCTACATCCTTAGATTGGTCCCCTAGCCATCCCTGCTTAGCAATTTTGCATTTCCTGTCGATCTCATTTTTGAGACATTTGTATTCCTTTTTGCCTGCTTCATTTACTGCATTTTTATATTTTCTCCTTTCATCAATGAAATTCAATGTCTCTTCTGTTACCCAAGGATTTCTATTAGCACTTGTCTTTTTACCTACTTGATTCTCTGCTACCTTCACTATTTCATCTCTCAAAACTACCCATTCTTCTTCTACTGTATTTCTTTCCCCCATTCTTGTCAATCGTTCCCTAATGCTCTCCCTGAATCTCTCTACAACCTCTGGTTCTTTCAGTTTATCCAGGTCCCATCTCCTCAAATTCCCACCTTTTTGCAGTTTCTTCAGTTTTAATTTACAGTTCATAACCAATAGATTGTGGTCAGAGTCCACATCTGACCCTGGAAATGTCTTAAAATTTATAATCTGGTTCCTACATCTCTGTCTTACCATTATGTAATCTATCTGATACCTTCTAGTATCTGCAGGCTTCTTTCATGTATACAACCTTCTTTTATGATTCTTGAACCAAGTGTTAGCCATAATTTAAGTTATGCTCTGTGCAAACGTCTACCAGGTGGCTTCCTCTTTCATTTCTTCCCCCCAATCCATATTCACCTACTACATTTCCTTCTCTCCCTTTTCCTACTATCGAATTCCAGTCACCCATTACTATTAAATTTTCGTCTCCCTTCACTACCTGAATAATTTATTTTATCTCATCATACATTTCATCAATCTCTTAGTCATCTGCAGATCTAGTTGGCATATAAACTTGTGCTACTGTGGTAGGCGTGGACTTCGTATCTATCTCGGCCACAATAATGCGTTCACTGTGCTGTTTGTAGTAGCTTACCTGCATTCCTATTTTCCTATTCATTATTGAACCTACTCCTGCATTACCCCTATTTGATTTTGTATTTATAACCCTGTATTCACCTGAGCAGAAGTCTTGTTCCTCCTGCCACCAAACTTCACTAAGTCCTACTATGTCTAACTTTAACCTATCCATTTCCCTTTTAAAATTTTCTAACCTACCTGCCCGATTAAGGGATCTGACATTCCACTCTCCGATCCGTAGATCGCCAGTTTTCTTTCTCCTGATAACGACATCCTCCTGAGTAGTCCACACCCCGAGATCCGAATGGGGGACTATTTTACCTCCGGAATATTTTACCCAAGAGGACGCCATCATTATTTAACCATACAGTAAAGCTGCATGCCCTCAGGAAAAATTACAGCTGTAGTTTCCCCTACGTTTCAGCCGTTCGCAGTACCAGCACAGAAAGGTCGTTTTGGTTAGTGTTACAAGGCCAGATCTGTCAATCATCCAGACTGTTGCCCCTGCAAGTACTGAAAAGGCTGCTGCCTCTCTTCAGGAATCACACGTTTGTCTGGCCTCTCAACAGATACCCCTCCATTGTGGTTGAACCTACGGTGTGACTATCTTTATTGCTGAGGCACGCAAGCCTCCCCACCAGCGGCAAGGTCCATGGTTCATACATTATTAGATAATGGAAATATCCATAGTATGCTACTTTCATTGTGTGTATGTTTCTGCTCTTGGAGAGAATGTGTAGGGCAAAAATCGATGAGATGAGTCTCTTATGAAGATTTATTATATGATGAGACCAGTTTACTCTGGAGTCAGTTAAAATTCACTAAAAACTTTGCTGTCTCAACTCTTTCTATTGATTCTGTTGCACATTTCACAGTTAATTCATCCTCCGTTTTAGCAGTTGCAGTGAACTAAATATACTTAGTCTCATTAAAGTTCAACAAGAGTCCATTGAAGCCAAACCATTTCACTAAATCAATAAGAATATTCTTGACAGATCCTTGAAGATCTGTTCACAACGTTGGTGTCATCTGCAAAAATGGTAAAAAAGCACTGTAACATTGTACATTGAGGTAGGTCATTTATAAATATGAGGAACAATAGAGGACCAAGAATGGATCTGTGGGGCACTCCACATTTAATGGTTCTCCATTCAGATGAAACCAGGCTACTATGGATCTCGTCAGTACTATCTACTACTACTTTCTGCTTCCTATCTTTGAGGTTAGATTCTAACCACTTGTTTGCTAAGCCACTTATTCCTAATAGGTCTGCTTTCTGTAGTAGGATTTGGTGGCTCACAGTGTCAAACGCTTTTGGCAATTCACAAAATAATCCAATTGTTACCATTTTGTCATTAATTGATTCCAGAACTTTATTTGTGAAAGCATAAATTGCTTGTTCAGTTGATCGTCCCTTTCGGAATCCAAATTCACTTTTGCTGACAATGTTATATTTATTTAGATGTTCAAAAATTCTTGTATACATAAGCTTTTCCAGTATCTTAGAAAAGGCTGTTAGAAGGGAAATTGGCCTGTAATTTGTGACTTCAGTTTTGTCACCTTTCTTGAAAAGGGGTTTTACAACTGCATATTTGAGTCTGTCAGACACAGTTCCTTGTTGTAAGGATGCATTAAAATTTTGGCTAAGTACATCACTAATGTAAGCACAGCACCGTTTTAGTAAATTATTAGAGATATTATCTACCCCAGTGGAATAAGAATTCTTGAGGGAGATGATTATTCTTTTAATTTCAGATGCTGTGACAGGTCTAATGCAAATTTTACCTGTATATTTGGGTGTAGTCTTTCGCATATGACTCAAAACTTCATCAACAGAGCCCTTGCATCCTATTTGTTCTGAAACTGACAAGAAGTGGTTGTTGAAAATATTGGCGTTGTTTATCAGGATCATGTACTAGATTACCTTCATGTTTAATTAGACTTATTCTGAAGTTCATATAGTTTTCCCTGTCTCCCTTCTAACAATGTTCCAGATAGTCTTAATTTTGTTATGAGAGTTATCAATTTCTTGGTCATAATACAATACATTTGATTTTTGTATTACTTTTTTTAGTATCTTACAGCACATTTTGTAATGGCTAGTTTTCATAGTGTTCTTAGACGTTATAGTTGCAATGTAAAGTTCCCTCTTTGTTTTACATGATTGTTTAATTCCTTTTGTGATCCAGGGTTTGTTCTGTGATGTACCAGTTTTGCATCTGACAAACGTTTTTGGCAATACCTCTTCAAATAAGGCTGAGAACTCATTTATGAATATATTAAATTTGGCATCCACCCTGTATACTGGGCTCCAGTCTATCTGTTGCAGTATGTGTTTAAAGACTTCGGGTGAATCACTAGTCATTATCCTAATAGATTTCCAGGTGGGGATTAATTTCTTGAGAGAGTACTAAAAAGCCTACATTAAAATCCCCAAGAATGATTAGTTCCTTATTTTTAGAAAATAGAGTAGATAACAATAATTCTATTTGCACCAGAGAGGCCCTAAAGGTACCCTGTAAATTGCCACTATTATTACTGGGGAGCCATCTACTGTAACTTCTATTGCACAGGCTTAGTTGTTCTAAACAGTATTTACTTACATCTATAGATCTAAACATACTGTATCATCAGATTTATTCTTGGCAGCCGCAGAGGAAGTTTTCGGATCTTTAAACTGGGAAGATTAAAAAGGAATATATGTTGATGAACATAAATAAAACATCTGATGGGATTACAATTTCATTGAGACATATGAGTCTCAACTTTATTTTTGGTAATGACAGAAACTGAATAATGAATTCTGCCAGACACTTAAATGTGATTTGCAGATATCGATGTAGAATTAAAATCTGTGCCTCAGACAGGACTCGAACTGAGGTCCCCTGATCACTAGACAGATGTTCTATTACACCACTGTAGGGGTATGGCTAACACAAATTTTAAATAATTTCTTCAGCTTCTGTCATTATTGAAGACAAATAAAACACCTGTGTTTTGATGAGGATATCGTACTACTTGTCTCTTAGTGCACATGAACGCCAACAAAAATTAAAGGACTTAATAAACAAAGTCTGATAATGGGCCTTAAAAATGGATTATAATTAGGCTGAAATAATTTATAATCAGCTTGTACTATAGCAGGCATTACGAGGTAGCGATGAAATCATAGCACCAGTCTATGAAATTTTAAAGAAAGGTAGGAAGAGTGGATTTAACATCTCGTCAATATTGAGGTCATTAGAGATGAAGCACAAGCTTGGATTTTGTCAAGGATGTAATAGGAAATTGGCCATGTCCTTTGAAATGAATCATCCTGGCATTTGCCTGTAATGATTTAGGGAAATCCGGAAAACATAAATTTGAAAGGCTGGATGCGGGTTTGAACCATCATCGTCCTGAATGCGAGTGCAGTGTGCTATCCACTGTGCCACTTCACTCAGTATGAGATTTTATATTCATCACAACTATCTTATATTCATTGCAACTGTCTCAGTGACTGACTGCACGGCCAAATAAATTAGTGAAAGTGTAACAATGATCTGGAGCACTTCTGGTAATTTTATAGTGCTTTCAAAACTAAGTTTCTGGAGTTCATGAGAAGGAAAGTTTATCATCAGCATGTGTTACCTACGTTTAATTATGGCTGTGACCTGTTGATTTTTAATGTGAAAACCATTCAAAAATTGAGGGTTGCTTAACAAAGAGTGGAGAGATGCATTTAGGGAATTACTGAGAGATGGGGGGAGTGCATCTGTGAACAGACGAGTAAAAGATACAGGTATGACAATGATGAAAATGAAATGGTGGGGAGTGGTTCATGTAGCCAGGTGAATTTGTGGTAGATAGACCAAGCCAGTTTTTACTGGATTCTGAGAGATAATAGAACATCTAATGAAAGATGACATTCGAAAAAATGCAGGAGATACACGGATGTATAGCTGAAGATCAGAATGTATGGAAATCTGTAGAGGAGACCTCAATTGAGCAGTAGGTGGTGGTGGTGGTGGTGGTGGTGGTTATTATTATTTCTACACAGAATTAATGTAACTTGAACTGTTGCAGAGTATAAAGCCAGCACTTGTGGCCTCCTGGTTAGCATTTCTGACTCTCGATCACAGTGTTCCGGATTTGATTCCTGGCCAGCTTAACTTCACGATTTGACTTCTGGCCAAAAATACCATACACCCACTCAAAGAATATAAAAACTTGCCTCTACAAATGTGTGCATAGAAACAGTTATATCAACAATGCAATGGAAAATCCAGGATGGAATGTAATAGTATTTTGTAAAGTATAGTTGCTACTCCACATATAACAGAGGTGCTGAATCGCAGATAAACATAGCAAAAAGACTGTCAGAAAGCAAGCTTTCAGCCCACAAGGCCGTCATTAGAACTAGCTCCTCTCATGCACATGATCACAGTCTCTGGCTGCTGAGGCCAGACTATGATAGGCAGCCGGATGCCAGGGATAAGGGATAAGGAGCATGCTGGGTTGGGAAGGACAAGGGGGTTAGCCGGGCTAGACATAGGGGACGGTAAAGTGCTGCTTGTGGGAGCATACAGGAATGAGGTGGAGAGCAACTAAGTGCAGTTGGGAAGTTAGGTGGAGGGTTGGGGGGGGGGGGGGGTTGGGGGTAGTGGTAGTGAAAAAGGAGAGAAGTAAAAAGACAGTGGGTGCGTTAGTGGAATAAAGGGCTGTGTAGAGCTGTAATGGGAACAGGAAAGGGGCTAGATGAGTAGGGACATTGACTAATGAAGGTTGAAGCCAGGAGTGTTACTAGAATGTAGGATATATTGCAGGGAGAGTTCCCACCTACACAATTCAGAAAAGTTGGTGTTGGTGGGAAGTGTCTGGATGACACAAGCTGTGAAGCGGTCATTGAAATGAAGAACGTCATGTTGGACAGCTTGCTCAACAAGTTGGTCCAGCTATTTCTTGGCCACAGTTTGTCAGTGGCCATTTGTGTAGACAGACAGCTTGTTGACTGTCATGCAGCACAGTGGTTGCAGCTTAGCTTGTAGATTATGTGACTGGTTTCACAGGCAGCCCTGCCTGTGATGGGATAGGTAATACTTGTGACAGGACAGGAGTAGTTTGTGGAGGGAGGATGTATGGGACAGGTCTTGTGTCTAGTTCTATTACAGGGATTTGAGCCTTGAGGCAAGGGGCTTGTAGAGGTTCGGTCTTACTTTTGTTTATTCGTTTGTTGTCCCCAATGTCAGTGTACTGCGTTGCTACATTGGCTGAAAAAATGGGGTTTGTAATTTGGACACTGACTACTGTAAATTATGTAGCTGACAGATGCACGGGTACGTTTCACTGTCTTTTACTTTCACTCTTCACAACCACCCATACACACATTTATATGGCCAGTGCACTATTGTTTAACTTTCAATAAGCCTCATTAATAGGTTGCAGGCGAACATCCACATACTGCTACAATAGTTTCCTGTTGAACATCTACAAGCAATAAAACCTAACCGCTAAGTTCACAGTTCTTGAAGAATAATCAGGTACATATGAAGCAGACATTGTCATTGTTTTTACACACAGCCTAATTGTTTAACACTTATTCCACGGTTAAGTTGAAGCATTGTAGCAGATCTAATCAACACAGGTTACTCGTCTGAAACTCGGCCGTGGACTGACAGCTTCTGGACAAAAAATTGGGCCCTTATATATCCTCACAATAATAGGTGCTGAAACTAAACATTGTTCAAAGTTAAATTTACAGAAATTACCATTGAAACTTAACTCATTAAATTAACTCAATACATAGAAAAATTGCGTCTTTTTAATAGTTTCTTCTGCTGCAAGAGTTAGGCCACATTATTTGTTTAAATCATGAAATTAACAAATATCATTATACAAACAATACTTTTGACAAAACTGTCAATTATTTTGGAATTAATTTCAGGCCTGGCCTTGCTAACATGTTTTCGTATAAACTAAATAGATCCTTTAAGATTACTAGTATTTTGTCGTCCTAATGTTTACAATTATTATAGAATTTCTATTTGTTTATTATAACAAAAGGTACTAACTAGGGATAGTTAAAATAAATAAGAAAATCAATTACATATATAAAACTAAGCACAAAATCAGATCTGGTGTTATGTTCTTTAAAACCGAGGGCGAAACTTTCTCTTTTATGGAAGTGCAGATTATATTCACACATGTTAATGCTAATTAGTTCAAAAATGAAAAAAAAACGAATTTAAGTAGGCAGATAGCAAAATAAGAAGGGAATTAAAATTATCCCAGCTTGCTTCGTCACTGGTTGAGAGCAGGGGTTGAGTAGGGATGGACGAGGATATTGTGTAGGTTTGGTGGGTGGCAGAATAGCAGTATGAAAGGGGGGAGGGGGGGGGGGGAAGAAGGATAGTGGATTGTACATTCCTCATTTAGGGCAAGACAAGAAGTAGTCAAAACCCTGCCAGAGAATGTGATTCAGTTGCTCCAGTCATGGGTGGTACTGAGTCATGAGGGGAATTCTGCTCTGTGGCCAGATGGTGGGACTTTGGAAGGTAGTGGATGACTGGAGGGATAAGACAAGGGAGATCCGTTTTTGTACAAGGTTGGGAGGGTTATTGCATTGTGTTGAGGTCTTATTGAGACCCTCAGTATATTTCAGGTGTGACAGCCACAGGTGGCTAGGCTGTATGGAAGGGAGTTCTTCGTATGGAATGGGTGGCAGCTGTCAAAGTGGAGGTATTGCTGGTGGTTGGTAGGTTTGATATGGATGGAGGTACTGATGTAGCCATCTTTGAGATGGAGGTCAACATAAAGGAAAGTGGCTTCTTGGGTTGAGTAGAACCAGGTGAAGTGAATGGGAGAGAAGGCATTAAGGTTCTGGAGAAATGTGGGTAGGGTGTTCTGACCCTCAGTTCAGATCACGAGTATGTCATCAATGAATCTGAACCAGGTGAGGGATTTCAGATTCTGTGTTCTGCCTCAGCTTCAACTACAAGGAGCGAGCCAGAAGTTACATAACACCCTAAACCAACAGGAAAAACACTTCACTTACTTGTTTAAGAATATAGATTGCTTCGTTGTGTTATGCTTTTCATCTCACACTGTTTTTGTGATAGATAACCAGGGCTATTTTAATCCAAATTGTATGATTCATGTTCTCACAAAAAGAAGAAAAAAAAGCCTGTAATTTCGTCCAAATGTCCAAGTTGTATTTAATGCTTAAACTGTATGACTACCTAAGTTAATTGTATCATATAACCAATGCATAGTTTCTTCTGAGTATACTCCTCTGGCTCATGCATATTCTGAAACTATGGGCCATACTCCTTTTTGTTGCAAATTATTTGTCCTCAAAAGTCTCCCACTGGCTGGCAATAATTTTCTTATTTTTAATTTAATCTAATTTATTTATTGCATTGAGGCAGAATTGATGGTGCCCACACGTATTTTCTGGATATGAATTTAATTCATCAGCAAGTGCTGTTATGATTCATTAGATAAAGGCAAAAACTATCAAAATATTTACATATTAAAAGAGTGTAACATTCCAGTTTTTTATTTAAACGATTTTTATTGAAAGAGTGTACTTGTGATTATAAATTAGGCCTTATTGAAAGAGCCTACTTGTGATTATAAATTGGGCCAAAGTGATTCTTCAGTAAGAAGACAGAAGTACTGTTGAATATAACATGAAATTGCAATGTGGTGAACATCAGAGTGTCTGCATGAAAGACTTTTGCGACATTTTTGGCATTTTTTTCTATCCTTTACATGGCTAAAAGATCATGTGAAAATAAATGAGATGATGATGATGATGAACAACAACTTGGCAATGAAGACTGAATACACTTGGCACCATTTAACTTTGATCAGAGAGGTAAGCATGAAAACACACACAACACAATGTGGTGAAATTGTTGTTGAGGCTGTCAGGACTCATGTGAAAACTTCTAAAATTATACTAATCATTTTTATCATCTTGATGTTCCCACCTATGTGAATATAACACAGTGACTTCTTCCCATAGTTGACTATGTAAAAAGGAATGTTAAGAGAGAGGTGTACAGACTTCAGTGTTTCATTTAAATTAGCCTTATCTGCAACATGCAAAGCAAGAAATTAGTGGCTTTTTAGAAAACAAAGAAATGCTGATGGCTGCTAAACTTCATCAGGTTAAAACTGATGCAGCTTCTGCTTTATTGAAGAGATTATAATTGGGTGCAAAATGTGAACCATGGGATTTGTTATCGGTAACATGATTTGCGCCAAAATTCGCCCATTCTGACATTAGTGACTAAACACTTTTTTGTGGAAAAGGAAGGGGGGGGGGGGGGATGACCTTGGAAATACAGTTTGAACATTCATGTATGGTACATAGGCACTACGTTTATGATTTGTGTTGTATGAAATTATAGCATCCACATGTCTGCTGAAGTGTTATCTTGCTTGTTTACCTCCTTGAAGATATTAGACAGTACACTTCAAAAAAGGAAGCTGTTTTTATTTTCAAATTCATGTTTAAGACAGAGAAAAACATTCTCTTCAGTCTGTATAAAGTGTTTTGCTATAATCTGTATGATAATATTGAGTATTATTTCCTCATACTAGGGCACATGTACTTACATAGTGACTGCATTGTGCAGAGAAAACAGTTAGATGGATAAGTCATACTGACATACTGGTTCAGGGGAATCACATATTTGAAAGCCATATGTTTTCTAGAAATGAAAAAGGAAGACTTCAAGAACTATAAGCCATGAGCACAAAATTAATAAAGCATAAATGTAACAATACTGCTGTGTTACTATTTTTGTTTCTTGAAGAAAGAGAGGTCATTGCATCGAAGCTACAAGGCCTATAGCACATGAGATTTTCCATCCCACTGGTTTATCTTTCATTTTGTAGTAGTTTTGCAATGTACATGCCAAAGAAATTTGACACAGCATTTTGTATTTTCAAACCTTCTCAGATGCTCCAGTGAATGTATGTTTAAATTATCCATTTGTAATTGTGAGTTGTTTCTTAAATATCAAGTTCAAGTTGAAAAAAATGTAAAAAAGAAAATAAATTTTTAATTTCTTGTCTTTCAGTGATCTGTTTTATGTGGAGAGCATATCGAACTAAAAAGAATAAATAAAAATGGGGAAAGATATATTGCTACTAACTACATGACGAGATGTTGAGTGGCAGACAGGCACATCAAAAAGACTGCTATAAATTTGAGCTTTCAACCAAAAGGCTTTATTCTGAAGAAGTAATCGCATGCAGAGAGAGAGAGAGAGAGAGAGAGAGAGAGAGAGAGAGAGAGTGTGTGTGTTAGTGTTAGTGTTAGTGTGAGTGTGAGTGTTTTCTCATCTCTTCTCTTCTCTTCTCATCTCATCTCATCTCTTCTCCTCTCATTATATTATGACCATGTAGTCAGCATTAGACCTTTTTAAAATCTGTCTTCAGTTTTATGTCTGTCCCTAATATCCAATATATTACTGGTACTTGAAATTAATATTTAGTAGGATTTCTTTATATAAGTATCATCAAAATTAATGACATCAGTTCAGGTATGTATTATCATGAAGTATATGGGAAACTGAAGTGCTCATCCTGACCTTTCTTTGACTGGCGACTTTTTATCAGAACAACACACAATGTTAATTAAGGACAATGCTTTATTTAGACATTTAAAGACACGAGTTTTGTGTGTTCCTAAACAAATTTCACAGGCTCTCTCAACATTTACAAATAGCAACAAGCAGATTCACTTCACCACTCACTGTTCGTTATACCTATGCATTAGTCATCACAATATAAGGCCACACTGCATCACTGGGGAGGCTCTGAAAATTACCAATATGACAGCTAGTCCACCTCATTTATCAAGTTGATGCCAAGGGGTTGCACCTTCACATTTGGTGCCTCATATGAGTAGAATGAGAATGACTCATGAGAGACTTGAAATGTTTCTCATGTACGACTCTATTGCCTAAGCTACTGTTGCATCATCCTTATTCTGAGGGTGTGGTGGATAACTCTGAGACATTGTCATTTGAATCTTTGTCTTAGGATTTGCTGGTGGGTGCGCAGAAACAAAGCTAAGGCAGTCACAGCCTTATAAACCACAGATTTAAAGTTTTTCTGTTGTGTGATATTGGTTCTTCAATACCAAACTCATCTCTCTCTCTCTCTCTCTCTCTCTCTCTCTCTCTCTCTCTCTCTCTCTTCTCTTCCCCCTCCCCCTCCCCCCCTCCCCCTTTTTCCAAATCTATCCAGTGGTGATCTTATTTTTGAGCAGTTTGAGTGTCTGAAGTCCTGTCACAGGCCAAGTTATTGTACTGAAGACTGATGTAGAAGAATTATGGGTAAAGTTTAAGTAGATTGTAAATCATTGTCTGGAGAGTTATGTACCTAGTAAGTGGATAAAGGTTGGAAAAGACCCACCATTGTTTAACAACAAAATTCGATGGATGTGGAGGAAGCATAAGTTGTTGCACTCTCAGTTCAAAAGAGAATGCATAAGTGATGACAAGCAAAGGTTAGTAAAGATTAATGCATCTGTAAAAAGATCTATGCATGATGCATACAACAACTACCACCATAACATCTTAGCAAAAGTTCTGGCAGAGAACTGAGAAAATTCTGGTTTTATGTAAAATTGCTAAGTGGGTCTAAGGCTTCCATTCAGTCCCTTGTTGACCAGTCTGATGTGAAGATAGCAAAACTAAAGCTGAAGTTTTAAATTTCACATTCAAGAAATTGTTCGCACAGGAGAATTGTTCAAGTGTATCATCATTTGACCATCAGACAGACTCCTGTATGGACAACATAATGATAATCATACCTGGCATAGAGAAGCAACTGAAAGATTTGAAAGCAAATAAATCACAAGGTCTGGATGGAATCCCAGTTTGATTTTAGAAAGAGTACTCTACGACATAGGCACCTTATCTAACTTGTATTTATCATGAATCTCTCGCCCAGCACAAAGTTCCAAGCAGCTGGAAAAAAAGCACAGGTAACTCCACTGTATAAGAATGGTAAAAGAATGAAATCGCAAAATTACAGACCAATATCCCTAACTTCTGTTTGCTACAAAATCCTTGAACATATTCTCAGTTAGAATATAATAAACATTCCTGAGACTAAGAAGCTTATGTTCACAAATCAGCATGGTTTTAGAAAGCATCACTCATGCAAAACTCAGCTTGCCCTTTTCTCACATGAAATACTGAGAATTATGAATGAAAGGTAACAGGCAGATTCCATATTTCTAGATTTCCGGAAAGCATTTGACATGGTGCCCCATTGCCAGCTGTTAACAAAGGTATGAACATAAGGAATAACTTCACAGATATGTGAGTGGCTCAAAGGCTTCTTAAAATAACAGAACCCAGTATCTAGCCATGTAAAGGATAGAAAAAAATGCCAAAAATGTCGCAAAAGACCCAGTATGTTGACAGTGAGTGTTCACCAGAGACAATGGTATTGTCAGGAATGCCCCAAGCAAGTGTGACAGGACTACTGCTGTTCTCGATATACATAAATGATTTGGCAGACAGGGTGGACAGCAATCTGCAGTTGTTTGTTGATGATGCCATGGTGCATGGTAAAGCATTGAAGTTGAGTGACTGTAGGAAGATTCAAGACAACTTAGACAAAATTTCTAGTTGGTATGATGAATGGCAGCTAGCTCTAAGTGTGGAAAAATAAGTAAATGTAGATGAATAGGAACATCAAATGTGTGATGTTCAGATACAATATTACTAGCATCCTGCTTGACAAAGTCAAGTTGTTTAAATATCTGGGCATAATGTTTCAGAGCAACATGAGGTGGATCGAGCATATGAGAACTGTGGTAGGGAAGGCAAGTAGTTGGCTTGAGTTTATTGGGAGAATTTTAGGAAAGAGTGGTTCTCCTACACAAAGGAGATAACATATAGGATGCTGGTGCAACCTATTCTTGAGGTCAGCTCCTGTTCTGTATACGAATTTGTAAATATGCGAAAGCAGTAATGTTTCATTAAATGTAGGTTAATCAGTATAACTGAAATGTTTGTATATCTCTCTTATTCATTAACAGTGTAAGCTATTTTTAATACATTAGCCACTATGATGGAAAACTGAAAAAAAATATTCATTGGATTTTCATATTAGTGATTTATGAGAACCACCACAGCTGTATTGATAGATATTTATTATGCAACATCTGGTTTCCTTTGTTAGGTCATCATCATCAGGTTGCTGAGTTGTCAAAACCATGATTTAAGATGGCTACCTATTAGCGGTGACTATTAGTTTCAATCACTTTTGTAGCTCAAAATGATCAAGATTAGAAAACTTTTGTCAGTTGTGCTTGCAGGTAAAGTAAAGTAAAATAAAAAATTTGTGATTCATCCCTATAAATCTCGGGTAACATATGTTGAATGGTGGTACATGTTGTGTGTTGTCATACTGAACCAATAAAACATAATAAAGGAAATAAGCAAGCAAAGCAATACTTCATTTCCTTCTTCGCTGTACATCAATGCAGAAAAATTTTAAATGTGGAAAACAATAACTTCACAAATAAAATTGAAATAGATTTTAAAATTTTCCATAGTTTATATATTTTACTGTTGTTTGATTTGTGCAATATGTGTTTTTTTTAATTTGTAAATAGCCTAGTTTTCTTTACTAAAAGTAGTAGTTTCTAATGATTAATCATTTCTTCCTTTTTAATGCACAGCACAAGACATAAAAGAAATTTATAAACTAATAACAGAATAAGGGTTCTGTGTCCTATGAGGAAAATAGGTAAAGATCAAGTTATTAATGTGTAGTAGCAGTGTGTGTAGTGCTCCTCCTCTGGCTATATTGAATTTGTTATTGGCATATTTCCACTAGAGCAAACACATCATGAATGCCATCTGGCAGCATTCCACCACAGACATCAAATGCCATCAGATGGAACACCTGAGCGTAGTGTAAAAACTATGTCAGCTATTTGGTATTGGTCCCCAATACTTTGATAATATTCAGAGATTAAATGCTCAGGTGTTTTGTGAGCATTCATCTCTGTATGCCTATTTTAATATTTGTGTCAGATATTTTGTTCATTCAGCCATTTGTCTGGCTCCTTGCTATTCATAACACAGATCTCCAATTACTCTTAAACTTCCAATCATTTCTTTTTTCCTAACTTTAAGAAAGATTTCCAGCTTATATGCTGTACTGCAGAGAGTATATACTAGGTGCATTCTTTAAATCCTACATCAAAGGAACTCTCTCTCAGACCAATATACTTTTCTGTATTTAACGGCACGATATTTTTTAGATACCATATTTCCCGCATTTATTTTTCTTTTGTAGAATATTATGAAATGCTTGTGTTTTTATGTTATCTCACTTTTATGAAGACAATTTCAATCCCATTCTTCTGAAATGCCTATGCCTATGTATTTACTCTGAAAACCCGTATGAAGTATGTAGTTCATTTATCTTGTAATTGATCTACTAGGAAACTTCTTGTTGTTATTGTTGTTGAAATTTGCACAAATATGTATTGTATCCATCCTGGATTATAATATTGTAGTTAATAACATTTGTCATGTCGAAGTTTATATTATTATTATGTAAACACTGACGACACCAATTGCATCTAAATATGCTCAACGGTGGAATAAAACATTTGTATTTGTGAAGTGTGTGACATGTGTGTAACATTGTATCACACACTAAGGTATTTTCCCATTCTATTCACACACTGTATGGAGCACAAGAATGATTGTTTAAATCCCTCTGTGCATGTTATAATGAGTCCACATTGTCTTCATGATGTAGAGGGCCAAGATATATCTCTAAATTCTTCACTAAACACTGGTTCTTAACAGAATGAGATTTTCACTCTGCAGCAGAGTGTGCGCTGATATGAAACTTCCTGGCAGATTAAAACTGTGTGCTGGACCGAGACTCGAACTCGGGACCTTTGCCTTTCGCAGGCAAGTGTTCTACCATTTGAGCTACCCAAGCACGACTCATGCCCCGTCCTCACAGCTTCACTTCTGCCAGTATCTCGTCTCCTACCTCCCAAACTTCTCCGGCACACAGTTTTAATCTGCCAGGTAGTTTTATTGGTTCTTAACAATTCGGAAGTAGGCTTTCGCAAAATAATTAGCTTCTGCCAGTCAGCTCTTTCATTATTTCCGTGATGCTCTTTCATTATTTCCGTGATGCTCTTTCATTAGTCAAACAAACATGTGATATAAGTACATCTTTTCTTTGTGCTCATTCAGTACCCCATGTTAATCCTGTTTGGTATGGGACCCATATGCTTGGATAATATTCAAAGGTGAAATGCACAAGAATTTTGTAAGCAATCACCTTTGTATAATGACAGCATTTTTTCAGTATCCTGACAGTGAATCAAAATCTGCAGTGTGATATTTCCTTGCCAATTTTTAACTTGTAGAAATCTTGGTTGTTGGCCTGGGTCACTTTGTAAGTTCTCCACAATATTTCAGTAAACTGATTTATTGCCACCTGCAGGTTGTTCCTGTTAGTGTCCTACATATACATCTTACTCCACAAACCACCTAACAATTTGTGGCAGAGGTTACTTCTGGAACCAATAACTGATCCTGCCTTCCCTGTTCCACTTGGTAGTGGCACATCAGTGGTATTATTGTCGGTAATCCTCTGTATTATCTCTAATTTCTCAGATTTTCTCATCATGTAATTTCGTTTCTCATCATGTAATTTCATTTCTCATCATGTAATTTCATTTCTCATCATGTAATTTCATTTCTCATCATGTAATTCCCACATTTTCTCATCATGTGGGAGAAAGTAATATGTTGTCCAACTCTTTCCAGAAATTGAACTCTCAAAATTTCAATAGTAAACCTCTACATGATGTGCAACACCCCTCTTGTAATGTCTGCCACTGGAGTTTGTTGAGCATTTCTGTAATGCTCTCGTGTTGACCAAACAATCCCATGATGAAACACAACACTTTTTGTTGGATCTTCTCCATCTGTTCTATCAGTTCTACCTTGTAAGGATCCCAGATAGATCCACAGTAATAAAAAATTGGTCAAATAAAGGTATGCCAGTTCCTTCATGGATGAGTTACATTTCCTTAAGTCCCTCCTGTGAATCTCAGTCTGGCCTCTGCTTTTCCTACTGTTTGCTTTATTTGGTCATTCCACTGAAGGTCATGCTGGATAGTTACTCCTAGGCACAGGGGATAGGCAAAATAATGTGAATTGGGACAGCTGTGTTTGATGGTCAACAAAGTAGATAAGAGATGTGTTGCACTGGACTGTGCATGTTCAGTACAGACTAGGCATCAGTGCAGGTTGTTTATGAATAGTGCACACTTCAAATTTGCATTCAGAGGCAGAGGTTGACGTGCAATGAAAGACCTAACAGAATTCCAAAGAAGGCAGATTGTGGGGGCCTGATTAGCTGGAGCATCAGCAACCTAGAGAGCCAACTTGCTGAATGTTTCAAGAGCAACTGTTTCAATACTCATGACAGCCTACACAAAACATGGAAAGATATCATCATGTAAACATAATAGTGGGTGCAAATGAAAACTAAATGACAGAGATCGTCATATGGCTAACACAAATTGTGTCAAAACAGCACACAACTATGGCAGCTAAAGTGACTACGGAGCTCAATAGCCATGAAATGATAATTAAATGGACACCCTAGCTGCAAACAGGCGTTGATGTACTTCATTGGGGACATGACTATGGAGCTCAATAGCCATCTTCGAGACCCCATACCTATTGATGCTGTCTGCTGAGAATTCCATAATGCAAATATTCATGGACGAGCTGCTATACCGAGACCATTAGTTATGACAGCCAAAGCAAAGAAGTGTAGAACGTGGTGTCAGGAGCATAAATCCTAAATGGGTGATCAGTGGAAACATATTATATTGTCTGACGAGTCAATGTTTTCATTATTTCCAACATCGAACCAGGCTTACAGCTGGAGAAAGCCAAAAGAAGCCTACAATCCTGATTGCTTGATTCCAATCGTTAAGCATGGAGGTGGAAGTGTGATGGTGTGGGCAGCCATGTCATGGTATTCCATTGGTCCCATCATTACTCTCAAAGGCTGTGTTACACCCAACGATTAAGTGAACATTTTAGGTGATCAGGTGCACCCCATGATTCGAATGTTGTTCCCCAACAATGATACCATATTTCAGAATGATAACACACGCATTCATACAGCCAGGACAGTATAATTATGGTTTGAAGAGCATGCAACTGAACTGCAGCATCTTCCCTGGCCAGCACAGTCCCCAGATTTGAACAGTGTCGAACTCTTGTGGGCAGTATTGGAGCACAGACTCCGGAGCAGATTTCCATTTCCTTCATCACTACAGGAATTAGAAGAGGTTCTGATCGAAGAGTGGCATAACATTCCACTGGAGTCTATACAATCAGCATATGCCAGTATCCCAAGAAGAATCACAGCTGTATTACGGGTAAATGGGGGTCCAACCCCTCATTAATAAACCATTCCCAAATAAGTACAGTTGTTCGCATTATTTTGCCTATCCTCTGTATTTTCAGTACATACTGTTTTCAGCAGTTTGTAACTTATAGTGTAGTTGTGCTGTAGTGGATTTCTTTTCCTATATCTACTCAATTTATTACATTTATCTACATTTTGGGTCAACTGCCAAAGCATGCGCCATTCATCAATCCTCTGCAGGTCGTTCTGCAAATCTATACTGTCTTCTGACATTACTACTTTCTTATAGACAACCACAACCACATCATCTGTCAACAATCTTAAAGAGCCTCTGACACATTCTAGTATATCTTTAATACACAATGTAAACAGTAATGGTCCTATCACAATTTACCGGGGAACTGCAGGAATTACATTTACATCTGTCAGTTTTGTTCAGTTAAGAGTTATGTGTTGACTTCTATCTACAAGGAAGTCTCACATCCAGTTGCAAATCTGGTCCAATACAAAGTAATTTTATATTTTTCACTAAACGGCGGTGTCAGATGTCTTCCTGCAGTGAAGGAACATGGCATCAACATGAGTGCCATTATCAACAGTACACTGGATCTCATGGAAGAACAGAGTGAACTCAGTTTTGCAAGCTCTCTGTTTCTGGAATCCATGGTGGTTTTTATAGAGGAGATTTTTGCTCTCCAAAAAGTCATCATCTTGAGCATAACACATATTCCATAATTCAACAATAGAGTGATGCAACAGCATAGGCCTGTAATTATGTGCATCTGTCCTGTGACCGTTCTTGAGAACAGGAATGACCTGCACTTTTTTACAGTCGCTAGGTGCCTTTCATTGCTCCAGTGATGTATAATAAACTGCTACTAGAAGGGATGCAGCTTCTTTCAATAATCTTTATATAATCTTTTCAGTATCTCATCTGGTCCTGATGTCTTTCCACTGCTAAGCGATTGTAGTTGCTTTTTCTATTCAACAGTCGGGTGTCTCAGTATCTGCCATTTTGGCTTGAAAGGAGGGACTGGGCTATGATCTTCTGTGCTGAAACAATTTTGGAAGGTCGAATTCAATATTTTGGCCCTGTCTCTGTTATATTCCATATTGGTGCTAGTATGCTCAGTGAGTGAATGAACAGAATGGCTTACCGATTTTACATAAGACCCAGACCACCTACAGTTTTTACTCAGATTGTTTGACAAAATTTAACTTTCAAAGTCATTTAGTGCTTCTCTCATTGCTCTTCTTGCACTCATTTTTGCTTCATTCAGCTTTTGTTTGTCATCTAGGGTTTGATTTATCTTGAATTTGTAATGAAGCTCTCTTTGTTTAAATAGCAGTTTTCTGACATGAATACTAAACCACAATGGGTCTTACCTATTCCTTAAGACCTTGCCCAGAACATACTGGGACTTGTCTAAGGTGTATTCAACAATGCTTTTGATTTTTTTTTTTCCTTTTGCACTGCTCATCTTCAGCTTCAGCACTGAATGTTTGATTCTGACTACTCAGATACTCTGAAATATGTATCCTGTCACTCTTGATAAGCAAAAATATTTTCCTGTCTTTCTTAACATTCCTTGTAAAACTCATAGTCATAGTTGCTATGGCAGCCTTATGGTCACTGATACCTTCCTCTACTGATTCAATAAGTTCATGTCTAGGAAGCTAACTTCATGATTTGGGTCTCTAATTATCTGCTCAAAGTAATTTTCGGGCAATACGTTAAGGATAATGTCACATGAATCCCTGTCTCTGCCACCAGTTTTGATGGCATGACTCTCGCAACCTATATCTGGCAAGTTGAAGTCACCCCCTATTACAATTACATGAGCAGGAATATGATAAATGATGTTCTGCAGGTTCTCTGTGAAGCACCCTACCACTACAGCTCCTGACACAGGCAGTCTATAAAAGCATCTGATTAGCATTTTTGACTAGCCTTTGATGCTGAATTTCACCCAGACTAATTCACATTTGGAATCTGTGATAACCTCGCTAGATGTTTATTGAAATCTTTACTGCAATAATTATGTTAACACCATTGGTGATTAAGTTATCCTTACAATAAATATTTGAGTCTGAGCTCAGGATTTCATTGCTATTCACTTGCAGTTTCAACCAACTTTCTGTTTCTAATACTATCTGGCCATTATAATCTGCAGTAAGGGAAACTAATTCTGGAATCTTTCCTTGAATGTCCTGCAGTTTACTAATGTCGTATTAACCCTTTTTATACCCGATCTGCAAGGACAAACATTCTCTGAAAACATTATGGCTGATGTAACTTTGATTTTGGCAGGCAATTAGTCTCTGATCTCAAGGGAGGTTGGGATTCTCTAACTTAAAAAAGGTTCCATGTGCATGCCACAAGTACTCTGTTATCCTTGTAGCCACTTCCTGTGTGTATTGCACACCTGACGAATTAAGGGGAACCCCACAAATCTGCACCGAGCGAGATGGCGCAGTGGTTAGACACTGGACTCGCATTCGGGAGGACGACGGTTCAATCCCGCGTCCGGCCATCTTGATTTAGGTTTTCCGTGATTTTCCTAAATCACTCCAGGCAAATGCCGGGATGGTTCCTCTGAAAGGGCACGGCCGACTTCCTTCCCTAAACCGATGAGATCGATGACCACGCTGTCTGGTCTCCTTCCCCAAACAACCAACCAACCACAAATCTGCATCCGATAACGGAGGTCGAGAAATTCATGCCTAATGCCATCACAGTGTTGTCTGAGCCTCTGATTTAGACCTTCCACTCTGCTCCAAACCAGCCGACTGTGATCAGCCCTGAGTATGATGCTACTAATAACTATATACATTAGCCATTACCCTCTCCATCACTCCACTCATGCCCCCAGGGGCTTGGCATTAATTTGCTGGGTACAGGCTTGGCTGGTAAGCGCTGCCAGTCCCCTGTCACCTGGGCATGCTTCATCAACCACCTTGCGGCGCAGTGGTGGAACGTTGTATGCCTCAGGGAATGGGGATCTCAACTTGACTGCCCAGACTGTGAGGATGGAATGAACCTCTATAAAAAACCTCTCATTCTCAAGGTGTGCTGCTTGCTGATGAGATACATGACTGTTGAGGTGGAACAGTCGTTAGCGGGCAACCTCCGGGGAACCTGCTGCACCTCAGTTGTATAAGGCGTATCTAGGCATGCGGGTCTCTGTCTAGGTGAACCTCTAGTTCCCTAGCTGCTCGTCGGACTGTGATGGATCCTTCGAAATTTTCTTTGCCTCCTCCCAGCAGAAAGGGTGGGACGCTGGTAGTTTCCAACACCCAATCCAACAAGAGGGCATGTGTAGCCAGTCCTCCTGACTCAGGAGCGAAATCTGAGAGTATCACAACTAGTAACAGAACACATGCTGGCAGTCAGAATGTGTGTTTAATCGTTAAAAGGAAAGACGGCAGCCTGGAGAAAGTTTCCCCTTTCTATACTCACAAAGGGCTCAAGGGCACTGCTGACAGTTTGTTAAGCAATTGCGTAATGGGACGCTGTTGGTGGAAACCACTAGTTCCCAACAAGCTCAGAACGTACAGAACATGCAATCCCGTATGGAATATACCATCAAAACTCAGCTGCACACCACCTTGAATTACAGCAAAGGTGCTGCGACGTGCAGGGATCTGGTGGACATTCCTGAAGAGGAACTGAAAGATGAGTGGGCTCCAGCAGGAATAGTTGATGTGCAAAATATCATGAAGAGGGTGGATGGAGTTTTTGTTAAGTCTGACTCCTTTAGCCTGACGTTTAATAGCACGAAACTCCCTGTGCATATTAAGTCAGGTTTCCTTCGTTTAAGTCTCGGCCTTATGTACGTAACCAATGCAGTGTTTCAAATGCAAGCACTTTGGGCATACTACTCTTAGGTGTCATGGAGAAGCTACTTGTGACAAGTGTGGTCAGGCCGCCGATGAAGGTGTCCATTGTTTGTCTCCATTGAAGTGTGTGAATCGCTCTGGGCCTCACATCACCTGGAGTCGGGACTGCAGCATGTATCTGGAAGAACGGAAGATACAGGAGCTTAAAACTATTAAGCACATCCCCTATACTGAGGCAAAAACGCTCGATAAAGCCACGCCACATGTAACGCCGGAAATGCATATCCTCCTATTTCCATCTATTGTACTATAAATTTTTTCCTTATTTTGTTACCTGAAGATATGACATTTCTGTGTCTTTATATATTGTAATTGTTTTACTATTTGTATATATATTTATTTATTTATGCATTTATGTTGATGTATAATTGGTTTGTTTTATAAATATTATTTGTATTTTTACGCTGGGTCTGGCCTAGGGAAAACTATGCTATCGAACTATTACATCGATAGGTCGTGTGGAGAACCAAAGTGTTTAGGATCTTTGGTAGTGTTAACTCTGCCGCATGGAGCGCAGGCAGAGAGAGTCTGGCTGGAGTAGTGCAGGTGTGTTGTGTGATGCTCCCACGAGTTGCCGCGCTTTCGGGGTTTGGCAGCATGTAATTGCGCTCGACTTGCTATGGTAGTTTCTGACACGGTGTCGTGGACGGGAAGCATTAGCTGGCGCACATCAGAGCCCGTTTCGCCTGGTGACCATGTCGAGAAGGAGGTGCGCCAACATCCAGCTTCTGCAACAGCGACGGCCGACAATGAGTGACTGTCGCCACCTCCTCGATCGACGGCTTCAAACCTTCAATCAACCAACAAGGAAGACTGGAAGCACGTAAAGTTTTAGAACTGTATGGCAGACCTCAGCTTTTAAAACTGTTGCATCACAAAAATACAGCAACTCAGCATGAAACTTTGTTGCTCATTGTCCCAATTGCATTACCAAGTAGGGTCCCTTCCTTTTCTGGAATGAACCCGAGTGTCATTGAAATTCATACACCAGGATTAAAGCAATATCATTCCATTTCACTGCTTTAATTTCGAAGTTCAGTTAAGGTATACATAGCTGGCTACAATATTTAGATTACACAAGCACAAATTAAGAGTGCGACTTTGGTACCATATTTTAGCTTACCTGTGACTGCAGCTCAGCTTGGTACGTACTAAATTTTACTATTGTTAGTTGTTCAGAATCATTTAATTCAAGTTCAAAGTTAAATCTCTTATTTCTAAATTGCGTAGTTTCAAGTAGCTTTTGAAATGATTGTTGAGGTAGCCCAAGACTAACCTTATTTTATTTAATTTCGTAGTGCTTCAGAAACAAAGTTCACTATTAATTTCAGTCACTAAGTTAACTTTAAATTTTCCAGTTTTATTAATTCTTTTGCTAAATTAAGTCAGTGTGTAGAGAAATTTATTACTTCTGACAAACAATCAGTTTTCACACAACACGTGTCAACCTTCAGTTGCCACGCTTTTAGTGCTAATTATATGTGCATTAATCTTTCATTTTCAGTTATTATAGTAGTTGTCCATAGGACTGGCAACCGTAATTTTCCCAAAATCTCAAATATCTAATTAACACCAATTAATTGTTAACGTAACGACCGCACATTTACTTTCTTTATTAATTTTACCCTTTTCTCAAAATTAATTTCCACCAATTTCATTTGCATTTTTCCTTTCATTTAGATGTAACCCTTTCCTTCCTCTTTACCGACAGATTAACTTCGGTGACTATTGCTTTTCCCAAATTTCCATTAGGTACACGCGGTTTAATTTTTCACTGTCATTAAGGTCGATAAGTGAGGGGGAGGTTACACGCCCTCGTGTTTTGCTACCTCCTTCACTTCAGTTGTTAAACAGCCCACACGGAAAGCTGAAGCTGCTTCACAATTGAAGGCTGCCAGTGTTGGTACTAGTACCTGCGTGTATCCATGCACTTGTTCTGCTGCAGTCGTTTCTAAGCCTGTCCCTCCCCCGAGAACTTAAGAAAAAGCTGTGGTTGCTGACACTGTACAGCTCCCTGCCCCTCCAAAGTTTCCGTCTGGTACACTGTCCAATATATATGAATTCTCGAAAGAACAGATACCATAGATGACCATGCAGCTTCTCTAGAATAAATGATAATTAATTGAACCCTCATATGAATGTGCACAGGTTGCCCGAATTATGGGAATCGTCGCCTAAATATGCGCGAGTAATGATTGGATGAACAAATATATATTAGGTACATTACATATGTAGATTGTGGACAGTTGGGAATGTGGGTCTCACGGGAAGCGTGCAAGGGATAAGTTCCTGCAGTGGCGCAATTAATCTGTGTCCTCGGTGGCTCAGATGGATAGAGCATCTACCATGTAAGCAGGCGATCCCAGGTTCGGGTCCCGGTTGGGACACACATTTTCAGCTGTCCCCATCGAGGTATATCAACAACACCCATCAGCAGCTGACAGTTCAATTAATTATCATTTACACTGTCCAATATTGCCACACCTGCAACCACAGTTGTGGCTACCAAGGGGAAAAAAGTCCAAGGCAAAAGTCAAGCACCAGTGAAATTGAAATTGGGCAGAACACAGACATCAGCCTCTCTGACATCTGTTGATTCTTCCTTAGAAGCTACGAAGCTTGATGTCGGATTGGGGCAGCCATCTTGCCCCAAAACTGTGCCTCCACCCATTGTGGGCTCCCCTCCCCATCAGGAAGTCAGGATGAAAGTACTACCCCCCTGATAGACGGCTCCCATTACACAGTGCAACATGAATGGATTCAGGACGCACATGGAGGAACTGAAACTCCTAGCACAGCAAAACTCTCCGTGCTTGTGGTTCCAGGAAACACATTTCAAAGCATCTGATGCCCCTGCGCTACAGGGCTATACCCTATATCGCTAGGATGACCTGACTGGGGAAAGAGCCTAAGGAGGGGTTGCTATGTTTGTCAATAATGGGCACCACTCTTCTGCTTTTCCCCTGGCTACCAACGTGTGAGCAGTTGCAGTTGAAAGTTCTGCACATCAGAGGCTTACAGTTTGTTCTCTTTATTTACCTCATGTGGATGCAGTAGACTCTGAGGCTCTCACATACCTTATCCCACAACTCCCCCGACCATTTCTCCTCCTGGGTGACTTCAATGCCCACCTTGCCCTCGGTGTTGAGTTTTGGAGATCCTCCTGACATCTCGAAAGTTGTGCATCCTAAACACTGGTGCTCTGACTCATTTCAGCGCTGCTACTGGGTGATTCTCAGCCAGCGTTCTATCTTTCTGTTCTCCAGCCCTCACCAACTCTGTTCACTGGGAGCTCATTGACGACCACTTTCCAGCAACCACTTCCTGATCCACCTTCAGCTACTCGATGGCGTGTTGTGGGAACAGAAGCTACCAACATGGATGATTGCCAAGGCTAACTGGACACTGTTCGGCCAGTTGACTGTGTTTGAACACCGTGACAGTGTCCAGGAATGGGTGGATCACATCACATATGTGATCCATCATGCTGCTGATCTACCCATACCATTTTTTCGGCCCTCGACAGTGGTGACCTGTCCCTTGGTGGGCAGAAGAGTGCCATTTAGATATCTGGGACAGGCATGCAGCTCTTTGGTGGTTTAAATGCCGCCCGACTGTGGACAATCTCACAACCTTTCGAATTGCAAGAGTCAAGGCTTGCCATGTCATTAAAGAGAGCAAAAAGCAGTCATGGCGTGAGTTCCTGAACTCCATCAATCATTCCACTTGTTCCTCAAAGGTATGGTGGCCATCTGGAGGATTTCCAGTAAACACAGCCATTTACCGATAGCTGCAGTGCTGAACCAGGGGTGCCTCCAAACACCACCTAGAAACATGGCTCAGATGCTGGCTGAGCATTTTGCACAAACTACTACCAATGCAAGCCAGGATCCAGCGTTTTGTTGCTACTGTGTGGCTGTCAAGAGGGAAAAGTTGGACTTTAGGTTGAATAGTTCTGAAGCCTACAACTCCCCTTTCTCCATATGGGAGCTCAAATTGGCACTGACTGAGACTTCTGACACTGCACTCAGTCATGACCACATCCAGTACTGCATGCTCCAACATCTGACAGCGGCATCAAAGGAAATCCTCCTTGAATGTTTTAATCTAATATGGCAGACAGGCGTCTTTCCCAACTCATGGAGGGAGGCAGTTATCGTCTCTCTCCTCAAACCAGGAAAGGACCACACATGTCCCAGTAGTTATCGGAGTATCGCCTTGACGAGCTGTGTAGGAAAGACCCTGGAATGGATGGTTAACCGTCGTCTGATCTGGCTGTTAGAGACCACGCAACTCCTTAGCCGCTCTCAGTGTCGATTCTGAAAATTCCAGTCCACAGTCGACAACCTGACCCTCATAGAGGCAGCTATTCAGCAGGCTTTCCTCCATCAGCATCACTGTATCAGCATATTATTTGATATCAGTAAGGCATACAATACTACTTGGAGACACTGTATTCTCGCACAACTGCATCAATGAGGCTTTCATGGCCACCTCCCCATTTTCATTCAGTTTTTCTTGTCTCAGCAGTTTTTTTGGACATGCGTTGGTGTGACACTGTCTGATAGATTTGAGCAGGTGAATGGTGTCCCCCAGGGCAGTGTTTTAAGTGTTGCCCTCTTTTCCATAGCAATCAACAGTGTAACATCTATGGTAAAGAGTCCAGTACAGTGTATGGTAAGGAGTCCAGTAAAGTGCTCCTTATTTGTGGATGACTTTGCTGTTTTCTGTTCCTCCTCCTGTGTTGCAACGGTGAGCCGTCAGTTGCAACTTACAGTGCAGTGGTTAGAGGAGTGGGCTGCAAAGGCGGTTTTTTGTTTTTTTTTTGCTGATTGTGTGTGTGTGTGTGTGTGTGTGTGTGTGTGTGTGTGTGTGTGTGTGTGTACATACATTCATTTTAATCGTTCTTGTCGTCCTTTTAATTTGCTCGCCTTGCATATGAGGGACACTAGCCTACATTTTAGAGACACAGTGTGGTTTCTGGGCTCATTTTTTACTCCAGATTTTCATTGTTGCCACACCTGCGAGACTCGAAAGCCAGAACCCTGAAGACACTGTACATCCTCAAGTGCCTCAGCCACAGGTCTTGGGGAGCCATCAGGGCATGTCTCCTCCTGTTTTATCAGGCTTTTGTGCGTTCACGGCTAGACTACGGGTGCATGGTGTATGGGTCAGCGAGGCCCTCTTATTTGTGGATCCTTGACGCTGTCCACCATGTGGAGATTTGAATGGCCACGGTTGCTTATCAGACCAGTCCCATACCCAGCCTCTGTGCTGAGGCCGGGGAACTGCCACTTATTATCTGGTGGCAGCTCCTGCTGGTGCGCCAGGTGTGTAAGTTTCTTGCAGCTCCAACCTCACTCACTCACCATATTGTTGCTCATCCACCTCTGGACCCTCTTTTTTCCCACCATCCCCGAGCCACAATGCCATTTGGGATCCATGAGCAGCATGTGCTGGAGTCCCTGGGTGTGGAGCCTGTGTGGCCCCAAATCCAGGGTTTTAACTGCCTGCCATCCCGGTTACTGGAGAGGCCCAGAGTGATTTTAGATTAGGTGCGATACAAGAGAGGTTGCACTCTTGCCACCATTTTTAATGCAACATTTGCTGCTATTTTATCTGAGCACCATGACCATGTAGCTGTTTTTACGGATGGGTCAAAATGGGGATTCTGTTGGTTGCTCTGTTGTTTTTCCAGATCGTGTCCTCAAGGTCTGACTGCCTCAAGCATTTCTGATGCAGAATTGTCTGTGATCTTGCGGGCACTGGAGCAGATGAGACGCTCTTCCCATCCTAAATTTCTTGTCTGTTCCAATTTACTAAGTGCCCTTCACTCATTGCAACATTTGTATCCAGCAGATAAAATAGTCCAGACCATCAAGGATACCCTCCTCCAACTACGACGACTGGGGGGGTGGAGGTGGCTGTTTTGCTGGGTTCCAGGGCATGTCAGCATTGCTGGGAACGAAAGGGTAGATCTTGCAGCCAAGGAGGCGTGCCTCGATCCGCAATTATTTCAATGTGCCATCCCCCTGCAAGCACTCTCCTCGCTGTTGAGCTCACGAGTCACGCGTCAGTGGGAGAAGGAGTGGCTGGAAATGACTGACAATAAGCTCCATTTAGTCAAGTCCACAATGCATGTGTGGTGTACTTTCTTCCAGCGCCATAGACAGGACGAGGTTCTCCTCACTCGGCTTCAAATAGGCCACAGTCCTATGACGCATGGCTTCCTGCTCCGGAGAGAGGACCCTCCAATGTGTGGTGCTTGTGGGGGCCAGGTCACTGTGCGCCACATTTTATTGGATTGCATTTTATTTTTGGACCAGTGGGCCACGGCTGACTTGCTGGCAGATCTGCCATCTCTTTTGGGAAATACTCAAACGAATATGGTTAATCTTTTTAAAGTTCTGTGACTTGTCCAATCTTTTTACCAAGGTTTTAAGGAGAGGGTCTTAATTTGTTCACAGGGTGACTGTCTCACCCATATTTTACATAAGTGGCCAGCCAGTGACAATTTCCCATGGCATCCTTGAAGCTCCTTTCTCGTTTTCCATAAGTTTTATTTTCTTATATAGAATTTTTCATCTTATACCACTTTCTTTGAATGTATGCTTCCATTTTACTAAGTTTGCTCTCTCTCTCTCTCTCTCTCTCCACTCATGCAGCTGCCAGTGTAGGTAGTGGCATTATGTGTGTGTGTGTGTGTGGGGGGGGGGGGGGGTGGGGGGCAGCGATGCCTGCCTGCAAAGTATGGTCTTCAGTCTGTACACTACAACACTGGATGTGGAAGTTTCACTGTATGGGTATGCTTTGTTTTTTCTTAGCTCAGTGCAGGGGTCCATGGCAGATATGAGCTTTCCAAAACAGTCTAGAACAGAAAATCACGAATCATAAGTCAATTACAGTATCACTGAATATGGCTGTAAATAAAAGTATAAAGAAAGGTATGAAGATCATTCTATTTACAAATAGCGACAACAGACTGACTTCAGATTACCTGATAGGTCAACATGGAAATTTTGTCTTCAGCACTGACAATGTTGAGCATCAATGGTCAAAGTTCAAGAGCGTTGTGCAATATGCTTTAGACTGATATGTGAAAATCAAAGTTGTGAGGGAACAAAAACACTTGCCATGGCTCAACAACCATGTTAGGAAACTGCTATGAAAGGAAAGGGAGCTTCACTGCAAATTTAAATGTAACCAAAATCTGATTGGCAAATAAAATTTAAACAGTCAAAATTAGTGTAGGGAGGACCATGATGAATTCCAAAGTAAAATTCTATCAGCTTGACTGAAAATCCGAAGTAGTTTTGGTCTTATGTTAAATCAGTTAAAGTATCAAAGCTATCTGTCCGGACACTCTGTGACGAAAATGGCTCTGAAATGGAGGGTGATATAGAAAAGGGCTGAAATACTAAATATCTTTTTGAAAACTGTTTCTTAGAGGGAGGTTGCACTGTAGTTCCTCACACAAATGGCAAAATGACAGATATTGGAAGGTCTCTGAAGGAGCAATGCATTCCTAATGACTAGAAAAAAGTACAGGTCATTCTTGTTTTCAAAAAGGAGAGTTGAACGGATGCACAAAACTATACTTCAGTGTGTTGTACAATTTTGGGACATATTATATGTATGCATATTATGAGATTTCTGGAGACCAAAAATCTCCTGTCTAGGAAACAACATAGATTCCAAAAATAACGGTTGTGTGAAACTCACCTTTCTCTGTTTGTTTGTGAGACCCAGAAAATAGTAGACACAAACACCCAGGTAAATGATGTGTTCATTGTTATCCAGGAGGCATTCAATACAGTTCCACAATGCTGCCAAATGAACAGAATAGGAGTGTATGAAATATCGGAACAATTGTGTGATTGGATTGAAGAGTTTCTGGTAAGCAGAACACAGCATATTATTCTTAAAAAAGAGAAGTCTTTAGATGTAAAAGTAACTTCAGGTGTGCCCCAGGGGAGTGTTACAGGACCATTACTTTTCTCAATATTTATCAATGACCTATTAGATAATGCTGCAAGTTTCTTAAGGCTTTTTGTGGATAATGCTGTTGTCTACAGAGAAGCTGCAGTGGTATAAAATTGCAGTGAAATGGAGAAGACCTCTAAAGGATCGATACTTGGAGCAGGAAGTGACAAGTGACCATCAACATAAACAAATTTAATGTATTGCAAATGCATATACAAAAAGACCGCTGATTGTATGATAACATGAATGCACAATAACCACTGGAAACAGTCCCTTCCATAAAGTGTCAAGGAGTATGTGTACAGTGTGATTTAAAGTGGAACAGCCACATAACATTAATTTTGGGTAGGGCAGATGCCAGATTCAGATTCATTCAAAAAATCCTCAGGAAATTTAGCCCATCAACAAAAGAGGTAGCTTACAAAACATTCATTTGACCAGAACTTCAGTATTGCAGCCAGTCTGGGATCCATACCAGATAAGATTGATACTGAAAGCAGCACGTTTTTTTACAGGTTTATTTTGTAAATGTGAAAATGCCATGGAAATGCTCAGTCATCTCCAATGACAGACACTGCAAGAGGGGCAGTGTGGTTTACTGTTAAAGTTCTGAGAGCATAGATATTGCTTGCTCCTGCACATGTGTTGTATAAAGACCATGAGTATAAAATGAAATTGAAGCCCACATGGAGGCTTACCAGCAACCATTGTTCCTGCAAACCATTTGTGACCAGAACAGGACAATGGTGAAGTGATATTGGTGTGGAAAGTACCCTCCACCACACACTGAAGGTGGCTTTACAGAGTATAGATGTAGATACAGGTGGAGATGCAGACCAAGTTGCAGGACACTAAATTTGTTGGTTGGACAGTGTTGGACCCTAAGTTCAGTGACCTCTTTAATCACACAGATTACCATAATTTATAATATGGCCACTTTTTATACTGTGGTCTGCTTTGGCTGATTTGGTAGTGTCGCATAACTCAGTGTGACATCTATGTTTACAGCAGCTCTCTCCTACAATCAGTGTGTGTAGACTTTCTGTACATACTGGGTCCCAGCTTGCTATCTGGGCTCTGTTTCATCAGGATGTCAAGAAACAGATGTTGTCCTGTCTACCTCCATGGCAAACTGTGTGTTGAGATCACAGAATAATTCACCTAAACTGTTGCATTCATGTGGGCAAATGATGAATGATTCATTCTTGTAACCTTAGAAACAGGTTGGTTTTAGTTAGGCTTGTTCAAGGGCCTTCTCCTCGAAATCTTCCGTGAAAGAATTTCCCACAACCAGCAACAGAAGATTTTGTCTGTATATTCATAATGATTTCCATCACACAGGAAGTAAATTGAAGTGTGTACAAACTTGAAGAGTCTCATCAAATAGGTCTTTTAATTTATTGCGTTTAAGAGGTGAAGGTGGACACTAATCAAAACTCGCAAACAGGTAACTACTATCGACACGAAGTTCTTGTAGGTGTACAAAATCATAAGTACTGCATTAACCATTTACTTCATGAAATATTGTAACTTGTCTCTTGAAAGAGGGAGACAACACTATGCTCACAAATGCCTGGATACCACCTCGAAAAAACTATTTGATGTCCATCTCAAGACAGCTTCAGTGATCTCTCCCACTTCATGGAGTGGGTTGATACTGTCACATGGGCACAGGCAGATAGCACATGAAGAAAATCTACATTTAAATTCATTTCTTGTAGCACAACAAAAACAACCATGATAGAACCACTTAAGTGGAATGTGATCAATCTTACAGGGAGAATGATCAATGATGGAGCACTGTCAGTGCTGGGGAAAGGAGTAAACATTGCTCTGACTCCAACATTGGTACTAATTGCAGCTATCATAAGCAATGGGGAGCAGACCACCTACAATCCCATAACTTAATGAGGCTGAAGAAATACACCGTAAATCATGCCACATGCTTACCAGAACGCCACCATTTAAGAGCAACATTTCCTAACGTTTCAGAATACAGGAGAATAAGAGGAGATCTGAAATTCTGCCTGCAGGGAAAAACCGTTGAACTTCTTCACAGTATCTGCAGTGCAAAAACTGTCAAGAAACTTTACCCACAAGCTTCAGCTCTGCCACGACTGTGCGGTCTGCCAAAAGAGGGCATACAGCTGTGGCCAGTTGTAAGCAATATAGGAGCAACACTGTACAAAATTGGTCAAACACCTCTCTGCTCATCTGAGTCCGTCTGTGGGGATTGCACACATCATGTCTGTAATTCAATTCATTTTGTACAACATCTACAGAACTTCACCTGAATGGTAGTGACCTATTGGTGTGTTCTGACATAGTGTCGCTCTTCACAAGGGTACCACCAAGGGGCTCCATGGAATTAATAAGCAAGAAATTAGAGACCTACCTGCTGAGACTCTTTGAGTTTGCACACGCCTCAACTTACTTTCCGTTTGATGGATATTAACAGATGGACAGCTTCGCCATAGGGTGTACTCTGTCACCAGTTGTGGTGAATTTGTTCATGGTAGATTTTGAGGAGAAGGCATTTGAGCAAGCCCCCAAAAACCGACCTGTTTCTACCATTACATGGATAACTTATTGTTGTTTGGTCACATGGATAGGAGAGTGGAGGTGAATTTCTGCACTACCCCAATTCACTTCATCCAACATACAGTTGACCATGGAGAAGGAATAGGATGGTGTCCTCACATTTATTGACATCCAGGTAGAATGAAAACCAGATGGCAAGCTGGGACACAGTGCGTACAGAAAGCCTTATCTATATCTGCATACCTTCAGTAGTCACAACAGCTCACAATATGAAGGTATTTTATGCACACTGGTTCTACACATGCTTTACATACACTTGTGCATAGGACACAATCCATCTGTGACCAAGACAGCCTTCCAACTGAGTTGAAGCACCTGGAGACAACATTCTGCAGGAGCAGATACAGTGGCAAGGAGAAAAGTCAGGAGACACCCCCTCTCCTGACCTTGACACTGCTAGTTTCCATAAAGGATTATCTGGGCCTATTCAAACTAGGGATCTACCAAATCCACTGCCTATGTGGCAAGGCATACACTGGGAAACTGTTCGAATGATAGAAATGAACTGCCATAAACATACATGTCATATTGAATTTCACCAGGCCACCAACAGCTGTGGCTGCCCACAGTATAAAAACTGGCCATACTTTAGATTACAACAAAATCATGATAGATAGGCAGTATTACTCCTTCTGTGACAGTATGATTAAAGAGGCCATTGAAATTAGGGACAAGACAGTTCAATCAACAAACATAGCAGCCTGCAACTGAGACAGCTTTGAAGCCCTGCACTGAGCCATGAGAAAACAATGTGGTCCCACAGAGGGAGGTCCACACTTATCAATGGATGCACACAGACTAGAGGTCACAGTTAATATTTTGGCATGACAACCCCACCACCTCCATTACACACCATGACAGCTGCACAGATAGCAAAAGGAATGGAGTGATAGAGGAGGCAATAGCTAACATATATTAGAACATCAACATGAGCAGAGCAGCAGTCAGCAGGAACCACCTGCAGATGGCAGAGTGTTTGTTTGCCAAAATATCATGCTGAACTTATAACGCAACCCGTGCAGACACCCAAGAATTCTAAAAGAACTGAAGTCTGTTGCCTGGTTTATCTATGATCGAACCATTGAACCTATGTGATCATTACATTCCATATCCACAAAAATTACTTCACCCACGTATTGGGAGTTGAATGATACCAACTCTGAGTCAATAATACTGTTTGTCATGATTGTGATTCATTCATATTGTAATCATTTGAAACTACTTTTCAACATTTTGCAAAGTGCACAGTTTTATATTTCTGTATATTTAAAGCAAGTTGCAGTTTTTGTTTCAGTTGGAAATTTTATCAAGAATTGTTTAAATATTTGCAAGCCTTATTTTGGGAAGTACTTAATTATAAATAAAACATCTTCAGAAAAAAGATGAGGCTATCATCATTTGCCAGCTTATTAATATTCAACTTGAAAAGCAAGGTTTTCAGTGTACTTTCCTGGGGCACACCCGTAGATACCTAGACATCTTGTTGTGTCCTTTCTACTGAGAGCTCCTCCATTCAGTCTCAAATTTCTCTTGATCTCCCATATAAACACACTTTTGATAATAAGCTTATGTATGATACCGAGCCAAATGCTTTTCATAAGACAAGAAATACTGCATCAACCTGATGCTTTGATTCATCACTTTCAGAATTTGTTAGAAAAGTGCAAGTTGGGTTTCACAGGACCTCTTTTTACAGAATCAATGCTGGCTGGGACGGTCAAGGTCATTATGTTAGACATATCTCAAAATAATTGTACTCAGAATATGTATGTGTGTTACCAAAAAGAAATCAAACTTATTTTTTGGTGGACTGAGCTTTTGTAATACCACGTTTTCTGCTAGGAGTCTATAGAGGGAATGTTCCAGAGTTGTAAGCTGAGTGCCATTGCTGAAGGAGGTCAGGATTAGTTTAAGCAAAGTTTACAGTGTCAACTGTTTTGTGTGATTGTAATTTTTGCCATGGCTGATTTTCATGTACAGTGCTGAAATTCTGCTTTTGGCTCAGAAAAAGTGGAAGAGAAACTATTGAAATGTTGAAAACGGTGTGCAAGGAAGATTCTATGGGGAAACTCAGGTGTTTGAGAGGTTTACCCATTTTAAACACAGTGAAATGTCGCTCAGACCCCACAACATATTGGGGTGAAATTATACAATAAGTTGAAAAAGACAAATCTCCAAAAGATTAAAGCTGATTAGCAAAAAGAAAATTGTATAGCACTCTGGTAGAAAAATGCTATTACTCTATTGATGAATTTTTTACTGATGATCTGACCATTTGAGCAGGGTAAAAATTAATGGTAAATGTATTAAGATATTTTATAGTTCTAGTACATGTTATATTCTATGTACAATATGTTACAGTTACAAGCTTGAAAAGACCCCTGTACACTAAATCAGTGATTTTTTAACATGTATGTTATGAGACAATAAAATTCTGATTCCGATTCTTATCATTCTTCTAAGACTCAAACACATGAAAATATTGAAGACATCCACACAACCATCAATGAAGATCGACAATGGACCATTGAACAAATTGTGGAGCTGTTGGGTTGTGACACAAGGTTTGAGAATGAAAAGAGTGACTGCCAAATTCGTGCCATGACTGGTGACTGCTGAACAAAAACTAGGTCATGTGGAAGCATCCTGTGCTTTGAAACAAGAGTCCCAAAATGATACATACAAATTTATTTTTTTTTTTTTTTTCAAAAATTGTCACAGGTGACAAAACTTGGTGTTATGCTTACAATGCTGAATAAAAGCAGCAGTCAAACCAGTGGAAGACATCAAGTTAGTTAGATAGTTAGTTATTAGTTAAGTGTTCCATTGATCAATAGCACGGAAAAACTGTTATGATGCGGAACGTGTCAAATGCACAAGAAATGTGCACAGGAAACAAGGTTTTTTTTTTCTCCCCACATTGCCCCAAGAAAACTCATCAGGTGAAATCAAACATTAAAACATTTCTGATTTGTTTTTTTTTATGTGAGAGGAGTCATCAGGTAGTTAACCAGGCTTTCTACTTGGAAGGTTTGAAAAGACTGTGCGGCAAAAGCGGTCAATTTTTGGGAGTTGGGTAACTGGTTTTTCCATCATGACAAAGCCCCTGTTCACACAGCACTGTCCGTATGACCTCTATTCCTTACCACCCTCCGCATACTCACCCGACATTGTCCGTCCCTTGTGACTCTTTTATGCTTCCTAAAATGAAAAGAGACATGAAAAGAAGTCATTTTGCTGATGTTTCTGAGGTGAAGAAAGAAACACAAAAGGTGAATTTAAACGATGTTTTTAAAAATGGAATAAAAGATTAGATGAGTGTATTAGAGCAAATGGAGAGTACTTTGAAGGGCATTGAAGTTTTTTACTTGAAATGTGAATAAATAAGTTACAAAAATTTTGGTTTCTCTTGGGTACCCTTGTACTAGAACTCTACAACATGTGGACGTAATGAGATGACAGTTCTGTGGATCGCTTCTGTTACCATTCTTGTAGATGAGTGTGACCGGTCATTTTTCCAACCATTGGTCACAGTTATTTTGTCTGAAGCAACTACAGGATATTATATTTAAAATGAGAGCTAACTCAGTGGCAAATACTGTATAGAGTCTAATAGATGTCCCTGGAGTTTTGTTTCAGTGATTTCAGCTTTTTCTCGATCTCACTGACACTAATATCTCCATAACTGATCTTTAGAGCTGTCGAACAGTTAAACTAGGGCTGTTGTTTAGTCTTACTTTGTAAAAGAACTTTTGAAAACAGAGTTCAGCATTTCCACTTTTGCTTTGCTACCCCTCTGCATTCAGTTCCTGTGTTATCCATGAGCGGTGCTAACTTTGGCACCACTGACAACCTTTATGTATGACCATAATTCCTTTGAGTTTTGTGAGATGTCTTTCAGTAAGACCGTATTACAGTAGTCATTGAAAACTTCATGCATTGACTTTCTGACAGTCAGATGTGTTTCACTCAACATCTCTGCCTGTTTCTTTATCCTTCTGTTTTGCAACAGTTGTACAGTAACCACTGTAGGTTCTTCACAGAGTGCGTGTACCAACACAAGTAGTTTTATATCTGGTGCATGATGAATTGTTCCTTTAAACTTGAGCCGCAGTTCTCATCATGCTTGTGGCAGTGGTAAAAGTTCTGAGTTCCTCTTTTAGATATGACACTGTCACTTTATCTTTTATATTGAACATGTGAATCTTTCTGTTCATTTTAGATGTCTGTTATGCTTTGGTTATTATAATTGGTATAACTGCCCCACCATCACTGAGATCAGTTTCAGTATGGACATCCTCAGTGAGGTTTGGCCTGTTTGTTGCTACTGGGTGGCTTTGAGCTTTTTGTTTATTGCAACAAGTGCACCACCTCCATTTTCCTTTAACATATACTTTATTCCGTGTATCTCAGTGCTCTCAATTTTGGGTTTCAGTATCTCTGTGTACCCAATAATTTTTTGAATAGCTCCCTGCCCTGGAACTTTCTTGCAAATGCCTCAGTAGTTGATCACTAGGATTTTAATATTTTCATTTGTAGGGTGTCGTTTCTTTGTATCTTATACTAACGTATATATATTCTGCAAACAACTGTGAAATTTTTGGTAAAGAATAATTCACATTATACCACTTACTAGAGTGTCTTCCCATTCCATTTGTGAATGCAGTGGAGGAAGAATCAGACCCTAAACTCCACGCAATAGTTGACCAACCGCCATGTCACCCTGAATCATTCATAATTGGATGTGGTGTGGAGGGGCATGGGGTCAGCATACTGCACTCCTGGCCATTGTCAGAGTTCCAACCTTGAAGCCAGTACCTGTCAGTCAGGTAGTTGTACAGTTGGCATCATGAGGCTGAGAACACCTCAGTCCCCAGCCTCCCACCAATGGAAAAATTTCTGGAAGTACCATAAATTGAACCCAGATCACCCACAGGACTGTCTGTCATGTTGACCTCTCGGCTACAGGGGTGGACAAACACCTTACTGCATGGTGTAGTTAGTCTTATCATGTCTTCATGGTCCCTACTTGAGTGGCAGACAGAGGATTGCCATATATCCCTAGATTCCTTACTTAGTACTGGTTCTTGAAATTTTTAAGTGGATTCTTGCAGAATAGTTGACTTCTATCTTCATGCGTGTGTCAGCTCAGGTATTTCAGCATTCCCTTTCTGATATTCTCCCATCGGCCAAACAAAGATATAACTATTCATGCTGCTCTTCTCTGTATATATTCAATACCCCATGTTAGTCCTATTTGGTGTGGACCAGAATTGGTTGCACAAGTTTTTGTAAACAATCACTTTTGTAGACTGATTGCATTTTCCTAGTATTCTAACAGTGACCTGAAGTTTGCTGCTTGCTTTACCAACAAGCAAGCAGTACTTTATGCTTTTAATTCATTTTCCATTACCGAGCGAGGTGGCGCAGTGGTTAGAAACTGGACTTGCATTCGGGAGGAGGACGGTTCAATCCCGCGTCCGGCCATCTTGATTTAGGTTTTCCGTGATTTTCCTGAATCACTCCAGGCAAATGCCGGGATGGTTCCTCTGAAAGGGCACGGCCGACTTCCTTCCCTAAACCGATGAGACCGATGACCACGCTGTCTGGTCTCCTTCCCCAAACAACCAACCAACCATCGTTTTCCATTTCTGGTTTCAGGCTGATTTGGCTCATCTTATGACTGAGCGGGCAGAGCTGTGGTCGACACGCTGACCTCATATTTGGGAGATTGGTTAAAACTGTTGTTTGGCCATCTGTTAGGGATACTAGTGATGGGCCCATTTTTTTTATACCCACCAACATATCACTGTCTACTCTCCAAGAAGGGAATTATTAGTTCTGGAAGTTAGGACTGTATTGTGTATTTTTGCATGTACATGTTGGCAGAACTGATAATTTGCTTGCTGAAGGGAAGTATTGGCCAGCAGTTCTTCTTCATAATTTTGTAGTTTTTATGAGTGAGTTTTCCTTTTGATGCAGTTAACAGATCTTATTGTCTTCTATGTATCTGAAATAAGTCACTACATGGGTTATATAAGCTACAACTTTTACAATTTTATAGTATTTTACAGTAGTTTATTGAACATGACAGGTAAGCAGAAGAGATAAATTAATCATCAGTATATTCTGACATTATCTACAATGGTCTGATAATGCTTACAAAGTTTGTTGTTCCATACCTGTACAAATTTACTGGTCTGGGGTTAAAGGAATCATAAAGGCAGTTTGTAGAGCATTTTCATATACAAAAGAATTTTTTGACTGGTCAGTAAGCAGGGAAAACCGTAAACATTGGAGAGTGTAAGATCAATGCAGTGAAAGGTGACCTTCCAACCAAGATCCTATGGCTCTTGTCAAATCAGCAGAGAGCAGGTGGGTATTGCCATGCCAGTAGCAGCACATAATGCAGTCTTTTTGGTGGTTCCTCTGGGATTGTGACTACAAGGCATCCCAGTTGTTGGCAAGGAATGCCAGCAGGAGTGAATACATTCTTGGGACACAGTTTGTACTACAGAGCTCCCTCTTTGTGCTTCGAAATGCAAAACATGGTGTCTGTGTATGTGCGGTTGGATATGGGTGTGTGTGCGAGTGTATACCTGTCCTTTTTTCCCCCTAAGGTAAGTCTTTCCGCTCCCGGGATTGGAATGACTCCTTACCCTCTCCCTTAAAACCCACATCCTTTCGTCTTTCCCTCTCCTTCCCTCTTCCCTGATGAAGCAACCGTTGGTTGCGAAAGCTTGAATTTTGTGTGTATGTTTGTGTTTGTTTGTGTGTCTATCGACCTGCCAGCACTTTCGTTTGGTAAGTCACATCATCTTTGTTTTTAGATATATTTTTCCCACGTGGAATGTTTCCCTCTATTATATCCAAAACATTGTTTTTTGTAGACTCACATTATGTTTTTCTTGCAGAAAGTTTCCTTTTTTGGACTAGGGCTTTGAGCTTCTTTTTACGAAGCTAAAATAAATGTGTCACATCTCATCACTATAGCAATACAGAATAGGAGCCAGATGTACAGGTATGGCCACCTACTGGCTTTTGTTCCTTTAAATTAGAGTGGTCTTTATACTTTACTCTTTTACTTGCCCAGTGTGCCCACAAATAGGTTCCCTGACTATAATTAGTATCTGCTGTTATGCTAATGTGAGTTTAGTTATGCTAATTCTGAAACTGTTCAAGGAGAACATGTAGCCACAGTATCCTTTCGTTCTTGAAGTTCCTGAGGATGTTGGAACTGCATAGTTATCATTTCCAAGCTTGTAATTTCCATGTTCCAGTTCCTATAAATGTGGTATTGGTTGCCAGAAATAAAAGGTCAGACATCAATTTTAGTAATATTCATGGTTTATTCAAGCTTCTGATTCCACATGTAACTTGAGGTGATTAGTGTTTCATATTAAGCACTAATATTGTGCACCTTTGACACAATGTGACAAAGCAAGCTGGGTTAATTTTAATTCCCCTCTTGTTTTGCCATCTGACTCCTTAATTCGTTTTGTTACTTTTAACTAATTATCATTAACATTCGTGAATATAATCTGCATTTCCATAAAAGAGAAAGATTGGCCCTCAGTTTTAAAGTAAATAACACCAGATCTAATTTTGTGCTTAGTTTTATGTATGTAATTGATTTTCTAATTTATTTGGACTATTCCTAGTTAGTATTGTTGTTATAGGATGAAATCAGTGATTGTTTCATAACTTAAATTCTATTGTTGACATATAAACAAGTATGAATTCTGTAATTATTGGAAACATTTGGAAGATGAAGTACTAGTAATCTATTTAGCTCAATTCAAAAACATGTTAGCAAAACCAGCCCTTCATTAATTCCAAAGTAAATATCAGTTTGGTCAAAATTATTGTTTTTGTATTCATATTTGTTAATCTGATGATTTAAACAAATATTTTGGCCTAAACCTCATAGTAGAAGAAACTCTTAAAAAGATGCAATCTTTCTATGTATTCAGTTAATATAATGAGTTAAGTTTTAATTGTAATTTCCATAAATTTAACTTTGAACAATGTGTAGTTTCAGCACTTATTATTGTGATGATATATAACAGCCCGATTTTTGGTCACAAGACAGTTAGTCCATGGCCGAGTTTCATACGAGTAACCTGTGCTGGTTAGAACAACAACAATGCTTCAAATTAACTGTGGAACAAGTGTTAAACAATTAGGTCGTGTGTAAAAACAGTGACAGTGTATGCTCCATACGTACCTGATTATTCTTCAAGAACTGTGAACTTTGTGGTTATGTTTTACTGCTCGTAGCTGTTCAACAGTAAACTATAATAGCAGTATGTGGAGTTTTACCTGCAAACTGTTAATGAGGCTTATGGAAAGTTTAAACAGTAGTGCACTGGCCATACAACTGTGTATTATTGGAGGGTTGTGAACAGTGAAATTAAAGTACTATGAAACACAACTGTGCACCTGTCAGCTACATAATTGCAGTAGTCAGTGTCGTAATCCACAACCCATTTTTTCAGCCAGTGTAGCAACACAGTACATCAACACAGAGGACAAAAAATGGTTCAAATGGCTCTGAGCACTATGGGACTTAACAGCGGAGGTCATCAGTCCCCTAGAACGTAGAACTACTTAAACCTAACAAACCTAAGGACATCACACACATCCATGCCCGAGGCAGGATTCGAACCTGCGACCATAGCGGTCACGCAGTTCCAGACTGAAGCGCCTAGAACCGCTTGGGCACTCTGGCCGTCCACCGAGGACAATCAACAAAAATAAAGCAGCTGGAACTGCCACAACAAGTAGATTTTACAAAACCACATATGCTTTCTGATACATCCAAACAGCGTTTTTGCATTTCTGACTTGTCAGTGCTAAACCAGGTACACTTAATCCAGAGACAGTAAAATGTTTATACTTTAATGTCTTTATTAAGGTTAGTAATAATTGATATAGATTCCTATTAAAAATGAAATAGATATCAGCAATTTTCATATAATGTTTCTACTTTTTTGTAATGATCAGTGGCTATAAAATATACTTTAGCATTCCTGTTTTTAACAGTGCAAGGAATTTGAACGCAGCAGCTGTTTTGAAACTGTACAGTTAAGACCATGTTTCAATATTTACTTTTCTCTGAGAGCAATTTTCCAAGTTTTATGTATTGTTTCAGTGTTACAAAAGTTCAGTTAGGAAACTAGTATCGACATTTGTGAAAATTTAGTGTGTTGTGGAATTTTGATTTAAGGCACATTTTAAATATTTAATACTTGGGTTATAACCCAACACAAGTGTGATACAATTAAAGTCTATTGTGAATACTCCATACTCTAAACCACTAAGGGCTCATTCAGTACTCATATTGTAGTAGCCCCCGACAGTACAGTGATCACACTATTGATGTCTGAGCTGTCAATTCTCCATGCATGACAAAAAGTAGGTGTACGTCAGTTTGGGGGTACTTGGACTCAGGCACTGGCTGTCTTATCAGGTGGCCTGCTTTGGCTGCTTAGCACCCATGGGGGATATTTGTCATCATGAAATGGCCAAAGGTATCAGCTGGGGGCTGTGAGGTTTTGGCCATTTCTTCAGACAGACTGCAATTTATTTATTTATTTATTTCATGTTCCATACATCTCGTATTGTGAGCACGTCACATGAGATGTGGAACGAGTCAAACATACAAAACAACAAAGATACAAAAAGATACAAAACAGTCTTCATTAAATATATAAAAATGTTCTACGTAACTGCATATAGTTAATACAAAGTTTAGAGGAAAAACAGATATTGTACATATAACAGCAGATTTCTTTGAGTGTTAATACAAAATTTCATGTTTTAATTTGGAGAAAAATTGCAAGCACATTTCTTTGTTAACAAGATGGATAATTCTATCTAAATTCTATTTCTCTTTTTGCATCATAAAACTCTTCTAATGTATAAACAGACATATTTAGCAGATATTCCTTTAGTTTTGCTTTAAAAAGAGATTCATTTTCTCTTAAACATTTTATCTGGTCAGGGAGATGGTTAAAAATTTTTGTTCCCGACCATTTGACACCTCTCTGAACAACTGTCAGGTTCTTATTTGATGAAAATTGTGCAGGGTTCTTAATTACAAAACACATCAGCGAATATATGTACTGGGATACAGTGGTCATTATTTGCAGCTTTTTGAAAAGGTTACAGCATGATGTCCTAGGGGGTACTCTGCACATAATTCTAATAGCCCTTTTCTGGCCCACAAAATTTTCTTTGCCAAAACTAAATTTCCCCAGAAGATAATTCCGTAACACGTTGTTGTGGTCTTCAGTCCTGAGACTGGTTTGATGCAGCTCTCCATGCTACTCTATCCTGTGCAAGCTTCTTCATCTCCCAGTACCTACTTCAACCTACATCCTTCTGAACCTGCTTAGTGTATTGATCTCTTGGTCTCCCTCTATGATTTTTACCCTCCACGCTGCCCTCCAATGCTAAATTTGTGATTCCTTGATGCCTCAAAACATGTCCTACCAACCGATCCCTTCTTCTAGTCAAGTTGTGCCACAAACTTCTCTTCTCCCCAATTCTATTCAATACCTCCTCATTAGTTACATGATCTACCCACCTTATCTTCAGCATTCTTCTGTAGCACCACATTTTGAAAGCTTCTATTCTCTTCTTGTCCAAACTAGTTATCGTCCACGTTTCACTTCCATACATGGCTACACTCCATACAAATACTTTCAGAAACGACTTCCTAACATTTAAATCTATACTCGATCTTAACAAATTTTGCTTCTTCAGAAATGCTTTCCTTGCCATTGCCAGTCTACATTTTATATCCTCTCTACTTCGACCATTGTCAGTTATTTTGCTCCCCAAATAGCAAAACTCCTTTACTACTTTAAGTGTCTCCCTCAGCATCACCCGATTAATTTGACTACATTCCATTATCCTCATTTTGCTTTTGTTGATGTTCATCTTATATCCTCCTTTCAAGACACTGTCCATTCTGTTCAATTGCTCTTCCAAGTCCTTTGCCAGAATTACAATGTCATCAGCGAACCTCAAAGTTTTTGCTTCTTCTCCATGAATTTTAATACCTACTCCGAATTTTTCTTTTGTTTCCTTTACTGCTTGCTCAATATACAGATTGAATAACATCGGGGAGAGGCTACAACCCTGTCTCAATCCTTTCCCAACCACTGCTTCCCTTTCATGCCCCTCGACTCTTATAACTGCCCTCTGGTTTCTGTACAAATTGTAAATAGCCTTTCGCTCCCTGTATTTTACCCCTGCCACCTTCAGAATTTGAAAGAGAGTATTCCAGTTAACATTGTCAATAGCTTTCTCTAAGTCTACAAATGCCAGAAACGTAGGTTTGCCTTTTCTTAATCTTTCTTCTAAGATAAGTCGTAAGGTTAGTATTGCCTCACGTGTCCCAACATTTCTACAGAATCCAAACTGATCTTCCCCAAGGTCCGCTTCTACCAGTTTTTCCATTTGTCTGTAAAGAATTCGTGTTAGTATTTTGCAGCTGTGACCGTTAGTATTTTGCAGCTGTGACTTATTAAACTGATAGTTCGGTAATTTTCACATCTGTCAACACCTGCTTTCTTTGGGATTGGAATTATTATATTCTTCTTGAAGTCTGAGGGTATTTCGCCTGTCTCATACAACTTGCTCACCAGATGATAGAGTTTTGTCATGACTGGCTCTCCCAAGGCCATCAGTTGTTCTAATGGAATGTTGTCTACTCCCGGGGCCTTGTTTCGACTCTGGTCTTTCAGTGCTCTGTCAAACTCTTCATGCAGTATCTTATCTCCCATTTCGTCTTCGTCTACATCCTCTTCCATTTCCATAATATTGTCCTCAAGTACATCGCCCTTGTATAAACCCTCTATATACTCCTTCCACCTTTCTGCCTTCCCTTCTTTGCTTAGAACTGGGTTGCCATCTGAGCTCTTGATATTCGTACAAGCGGTTCTCTTCTCTCCAAAGGTCTCTTTAATTTTCCTGTAGGCAGTATCTATCTTACCCCTAGTGAGACAAGCCTTTACATCCTTACATTTGTCCTCTAGCCAGCCCTGCTTAGCCATTTTGCACTTCCTGTCGATCTCATTTTTGAGACGTTTGTATTCCTTTTTGCCTGCTTCATTTACTGCATTTTTATATTTTCTCCTTTCATCAATTAAATTCAATATTTCTTCTGTTACCCAAGGATTTCTACCAGCCCTCGTCTTTTTACCTACTTGATCCTCTGCTGCCTTCACTACTTCATCCCTCAGAGCTACCCATTCTTCTTCTACTGTATTTCTTTCTCCCATTCCTGTCAATTGTTCCCTTATGTTCTCCCTCAAACACTCTACAACCTCTGGTTCTTTCAGTTTATCCAGGTCCCATCTCCTTAAATTCCCACCTTTTTGCAGTTTCTTCAGTTTCAATCTGCAGTTCATAACCAATAGATTGTGGTCAGAATCCACATCTGCCCCTGGAAATATCTTACAATTTAAAACCTGGTTCCTAAATCTCTGTCTTACCATTATATAATCTATCGGATACCTTTTAGTATCTCCAAGATTCTTCCAGGTATACAACCTTCTTTTATGATTCTTGAACCAAGTGTTAGCTATGATTAAGTTATGCTCTGTGCAAAATTCTACAAGGCGGCTTCCTCTTTCATTTCTTCCCCCAATCCATATTCTCCTACTATGTTTCCTTCTCTCCCTTTTCCTACTGATGAATTCCAGTCACCCATGACTATTAAATTTTCGTCTCCCTTCACTACCTGAATAATTTCTTTTATCTCGTCATACATTTCATCAATTTCTTCATCATCTGCAGAGCTAGTTGGCATATAAACTTGTACTACTGTAGTAGGCATGGGCTTTGTGTCTATCTTGGCCACAATAATGCATTCACTATGCTGTTTGTAGTAGCTTACCCGCACTCCTATTTTTATATTCATCCGTAACACATAATGGAGTGAAAATACCCATAGTATGCGGACTTCATAGTGGTTAAATCTCCAATGGAAGACATCATTCTGATAGCATACATAGCCGAGCTCAATTTTTTTGGGGTCTGTTGTATATGGAAGGATCAGTTCATTTTGCTATCAATATGTACTCCAAGAAATTTAGACACACCCATTCTTTCTTTTGGTTGATTTCCACATGTTACATTTATTTCTCTCACTGTTTTTTTGTTTTTGTATGGAACTGGATAAAATTTGTCTTACTTGAGTTTAGAGAGAGAGCATTAACACTGAACCAGTTAATCACTTCAGAGAGTATGTTGTTAACTGACTCCTCGAAATTAACATCTGATTTTCCACTCATGAAGATGGTGGTATCGTCAGCAAAAAGATTAAATTTGCAAGGCAGGCTTGCACACAATGGTAAATCATTTATAAACATCAAAAACAACAGTGGCCCCAAAATTGAGCCTTGAGGCACACCGCAACTAATAGAAGTCCATTCAGACTGAGCGGAGGTATCCCTTGACTCATCTGAGCTGTTTAAAATTACTTTCTGTTTTCTTTCCTGAAGATAAGATTGCAGCCAGTTACCTGTGACACCCCTTATTCCAAGTAGTTTGGCTTTCTGCATGAGAATGTGGTGATCTACACAATCAGATGCCTTTGATAAGTCACAGAAAACACCAATTCCTATCATTTTTTGATTTAGACATTCAAGTACTTCATTTGTAAGTGCATTCACTGCATCCTCAGTTGAACAGCCCCTTTGAAAGCCAAACTGGCTCTTGTTGATAAGTCTGTTCATTATGAGGTGTTCAGTAATTTTATTGTGCATTAATTTTTCTAGAATTTTAGAGAAGGCTGTTAACAGTGAAATAGGGCAGTAATTAGTGAGCTCAGCTCTATCACCCTTCTTGTGTAGGGGGTTCACAATGGCATACTTGAGTCTTTCAGGAAAAATGCCTTGTTGAAATGAAGCATCAAAAATATGGCACAGAATATCACTAATACATTTACATGAAAATTTCAGTAAATTATTGGATACATTATCTACTCCTGCAGAGTTCTTACACTTTACAGACCAGATGACTGTTTGAATTTCCTCTACAGTGATAGGATTAATGTACATTTCTGGTATTATGTTGGAGTATGCATCCTGACATAAAGTCATAGCTTCCTCAACAGAGGGCCTACAGCCAATTTGTTGGGTTACTGACAGGAAATGTTTGTTAAAAAAGCCACACATTTTTGATTTTCTATTAAGTCACCCCCATGCCTGATTTTTAGCTCATCTGTGTCACTTGTTTTTGTCTTTGTCTCACTTTTTATAATCTTCCAAATTGTTTTCATTTTATCATTAGATTTATCTCTTTTCTCCTTATAGAAAAGGGCTTTTGTCTTCTGTATTACTTTCTTTAAAATTTTGCAGTACAATCTATAATGATTCCATTTTTGTGTATCATTAGTTGTTCTGATTTTAGCATAAATTTCTCTCTTAGTTCTGCATGACTGTTTAATACCTTCTGTGATCCAAGGCTTACTTACGGAATTTGGATTAATATTTTTGACCCATTTCTTTGGAAAAGATTCTTCAAAAAGGGCAGAAAAATCATTTATAAAATAGTTATATTCGTCATTAGCATTATCAATGTTGTAAATAAAGGACCAGTCCATTAGCTGCAACTTACAGTTGAAGGATTCTTTTGCCTCTTTTGTTCATTATTCTTACAGATTTCCACTGGGGAGATAGTTTAACAAGAGGGTTAACACTGTAAAGAGTGATTAATTGACCATCATGGTCTGTGAGACCATTTATAACCTGGTTTACATTAATGTTCTGGTATTTACTTACATTTAAAAATACATTGTCTATCATAGTTTGGGAATCTGGTGTGATTCGAGTGGGAAAATTGATTACTGAATTCAGATTATAAGTGGACATTACATTCTGGAAGTTACTTCTAATGTTGTTATCAGTCAGACAGTCTACTTTAAAATCACCTAAGGCTACAATACCCTTTGTTTTTGAAAATAAAACTGACAATACCTGGTCCATGAGACTAAAAAACATTTTTATATTTCCTGATGGTGCCCTGAAAACAGCCAGGACTATTAATAAATTGAGATTCAGCTCAGGCCATTATGATCCTAGGAACTTTCTCTCCTTGGCCATACCTTGGGAGGAAAACGAAACCAAGTGACTTGCAAACATTTAACCCCATCAGTTCCTGGTTTGTACCCAAATAGATAAACAGTCTTTGCTCTCTATTAAGCCAATGTTATTTCTGGAGAATATTGAAAACATATTTGATGAACTCTCTCCTTACAGTAAATTACAGAGTGGTTCCATCTCTTGTAAACAACATGATACAGGTTACCACAAACCCCATAACAACTCAGACTTGGTACACGGATTAATTTTTCATCAGAACTAAGTGCTGAAAATAGATGAACAACTACATAAACACTTGCAGAGCCCTGGAACTTTGTATGTCATGTACATTGCGACCCACCAGATAATGAGGTTGACACTAGTACACGTAGCCTTGTTTTTAAGTGGAATTCGCTTCCAGAGCAGGTCAAAATTGTGGTTTTACTGTTGTGATGTGAAGCCGTATTTCCTACCCCTGATGCAGTGCTGTAAGTGCCAATGTTTCGGCTACATATCTTCCCAGTGTATACATGATCAGTCTGTGGAGACTGTGGCCAACCACTTCACAAAAATTCACCATGTATGCTACCACCTGCCTAGGTCATTTGCAGAAATGACTACCTTACTCAGTCCCCAAAGTGTGCTACCCGAATCTAAAAACACAAAATCCAGGAACTGAAGGTCACAAATTGCCTCCTACATTTTGAAGCTCAGATAAAATGTGATCATTTATGGCCAGTCTCAGTGGTATTAAGTTTCAACCTGTCATGGATAGGCCATCAGCAGTAAGTGGCCTATTTCCTGCCTTAATGTTGACCTCTGGTAGATGCATAAATAAAATGGACTGTGGGCCTGATAAGCCCTCCCCTCCCCTGTACAGCATCTGTCAGTGACAGGACTTTCTTTGAGGAATCTTCTTTTGAGAAATCCACAGAGCAGCAACCCAACACTAGTCAGTGGATGAAGGTGCCAAAAGCTGTTGGGCACAGTGCTACACACTCTTCCTCCATTCCTACAACCAAAACAAATGAGCCATCAGAAGATTATTGATCACTAAAAGTTGTGAAAGAGAAAAAGAATAAATCTGAGGAGAAGGCCAGTAACTTGGGGGCACCAGATCCCCATGGCATCAGACCCCAAACTGATGTTCGTTGGTGTTCCATCTCCAGTGGTTACAGACAGTGATCCTGATGCTTGACCTATTTTTCTGGCTCCTTCATCCCTAAACCAGACACCCTCAGTATGATGATACAATGGGACTGCATTGGATATTATTGCCTCATTGCCAGAATTTTTGCTATGAATTTTCTCTTGTGCTGCCATCTGTGTTGTACTCCAAGAAACACACTTATCTGACAATCATTCTTCAACTCTTATAGGTTACCATTCATTGCTGGAACTGTACTGGCCTCAGAGAGAGTATCTGCTGAAATCTGTACATTGTTTTGCACAGATGTCATTGGTGAGCGGATTTTCTTCCATATCATGTTGGAGGCAATGTGGTGAAAGTGCTAATGGCCCCAGTGATCACCGTGGGTAGTGTTTATTTACCTCCAGATAGAGCACTTACTTACTTTGAGAAGACCAACTTAATTCAGCAACTCTCCCCTCCCCTCCCCTCCCCCCTGCCCCTTTATTGTACTTGGGGATTTCAGTGTGCACTACTCCTTGTAGGGAAGTACCACATCATCTGGTAGGAACCTCTTTATTGTTTATTGCCCACCTTCTTTCTGATCTTGAGCTGTCTCTCCACAGTGAGGGTACTCCTACCCGCTTTAGTGTCACTCATGCCACCTTTTCAGCTTTCAACCTCACCATCTCTTCCCCTAATCTTGTGGCTTCATTACAACAGTCAGTGCATGATGATACTTGTGACAGTGACCACTCTGCAGTGATCCTGTCACTTCCTTGTCGCTGCCCATTGGACTGCATTCCATGTTGGGCACTCCGAAGAACCAACTGGCAGTTGTATACCTCTGCCCCCTCTGTCAGATTGGACTGACAAGATTGAGGGAGACTTCTCTGACAAGATCATCCACACCACTGGTTCTGCTATCCGCCTTTGTAAGGGCCTACTGTGTCACCAGCTGACGCCCCATGGTGGACCAAAGATATTGCAACAACCCTGCAGTGTCTCAGGTGACATTCTCCACTGACCAGCGCTCCATACAAAGGTTCACTATCTAATTACATGCCATAAGGAGGAGAGCTGCAAGCACTGCTTCTCCTCCTAAGGAATGTATGCCTCTTCATTACAGTTGTGTTCCAAGCTCCCATAATCTACTAGGCTGACAAAGATCAACAACATTCCTGGGTCTCCTCCTTTGTAGTGGCATATCTACCCTTACATCAGTTTGGGCAAAACAACTAGTGGCCCCCTTTGCTGTTACATTGGAGTCCTGCTTTTACCCATCTACCTTTCAAACACGTAAAAGAAAAGTTGAAGACATTCCCCTGTCTTTTACATCCATCACATTGAATTATATAATGAATCGTTCACTGACTGGGAACTGTTTCAGGCCCTGGCCCCACCACACAATAAGATTCCAGGCCCTGATTAGACTCATAATCAGATGATCCAACATTTGACTGTTACTCAAAGATTACTACTACTCACGGTCTTCAACTGTATTAGATTAGATTAGATTAGATTAGATTAGATGCACAATGGCGAGATAGTATCATCATCCCAATCCTTAAACCTGGGAAAAACCAAGTAGCCATTGCCATCTGCTGATCAATTAGCTTCACAAACATGCTCTGCAAACTGCTTGAAAGGATAGTAGCCCAATGTTTATCCTGGGTTCTCAAATCATGGGGCTTTTTGTCCCCCCATCAGTGTTGCTTCTGGGAGAAGTGATCCACAACCAATGAGCTGGTTAGGCTGTAAACAGTAGTCTGACAGGCCTTTTCTAAATACCAACACCTCATTGCAGTCTTTTTTTTTTTTTTTTTTTTAATCCACATGAGACATACGACACTGCTTGTCATCGTCATATTTTACTCACCCTCCATGACTTGGCATTTTGAGGCTCCCTGCCTATTTTTATTTTGAGTTTTTAACACATTGGTTGTTTTAGGTTAGAGTTGGAACATAACTTGGCTCCCCACTAGTCCAAGAGAACTGCAGCACTCAGGGGTCATGGTGGGAGCTACACTCTTCCATACTGCCGTCAATGGGCTACTAACCTCTGTCAGCTCACTGGTTGCCCCCACACTGTATATCAACAAACTTTGTAATTAGTATTAATCTCACTCCGTAGCCTTCACTGAAGACCAGCCATAAAGCACCATCTGAAGGCCTTCTGCTTGGACCCTTTTCCATGGCTTCCAGTTCTCTTGTGTGAGAAGGCGTATCACGAATTTTTATCCTCATACCCTAGTTCATCCTGATGCAGAATTTTTCTTGGGTATTTAGCACTTGTGTTCTTGTACAGTCTTGATTTTTGGGGCTCCTGTTTGGTAAAAAGCTGACATACTGCCCTGTATTCATCAGCTAAAGACCAACTGCATGTGAAAGCTTAATACTGTGTACTTCCTTACTCATATACCTTTAGGTGCGATTCACACTGCTCTTCTACATACTTACTGGGCCTGGTTTGGACTATGGTTGCCAGGTTTATGGCACATTGAAAGGGTCAGCTTTGAAATTGTTGGACCCCTTCCACCATTGGAGGATAAGACTGGCCACTGGCACCTTTCAAACCAGACCTGTAGAAAGCCTCCTTGTTGAAGCAGGTATCATCCTTCTTAGTTCCAGTGATACCAACTTTTGCTCACTTATGGAATCTCCATCTCACAGTTTTCGAATCTTCCAATTTACCAATTTCTTTTTGCATACGAGGGGTACTGACCCCACAACACTTATCCCTTGGTGGGATTAGCAGTTAGAATGCGCCTAGAGGGGTATCTGTTTGGACCCTTTACTAACTTCCTTAGAGTGTGCTCTCCATGTTTTCCCATGCATCTGGATGACGAATAAGGACTTAAAGTTTTTCATCACCGTGACCCTTCGGTGTCTGCTGAGATGGTTGTTGTTGTTGTTGTTGTTGTTGTTGTTGTGGTCTTCAGTCCAGAGACTGGTTTGATGCAGCTCTTCATGCTACTCTATCCTGTGCAAGCTTCTTCATCTTCCAGTACCTCCTGCAACCTACATCCTCCTGAATCTGCTTTGTGTAGTCATTTCTTGGTCTCCTTCTACGATTTTTACCATCTGCACTGTCCTCCAGTATTAAATTGGTGATACCTTGATGCCTCAGAATAAGTCCTACCAACCGATCTCTTCTTCTAGTCAAATTGTGCCACAAATTTTTCTTCTCCCTAATTCTATTCAATACCTCCTCATTAGTTATGTGATCTACCAATATAATCATCAGCATTCTTCTGTAGCACCACATTTTGTAAGCTTCTATTCTCTTCTTGTCCAAACTATTTATCATCCATGTTTCACTTCCATACATGGCCCCACTCCATTCAAATACTTTCAGAAACGACTTCCTGACACTTAAATCTATACTCGATGTTAACAAATTTCTCTTCTTCAGAAACGATTTCCTTGCCATTGCCAGTCTACATTTTATATCCTCTCTACTTCGACCATCATCAGTTATTTTGCTCCCCAAATAGCAAAACTCATCTACTACTTTAAGTGTCTCATTTCCTAATCTAATTCCTTCAGCATCATCCAACTTAATTCGACTACATTCCATTATCTTCATTGTGGTTGCACCTATGGTACGGCTATCTGTATCGCTGGGGCACACAAGCCTCCCCACCAATGGCAAGGTCCATGGTTCATGGTGGGAGAGTGAGATGATTCTAGGCGACAAATTAGTGACAAATTATTGTTGTTATGTGTTCCATTGTAATATATTAATTTATTTTTCTTCTGACTACTTTCAAGGAACTTTCAGTGAATAGTACAACAGTTTGCATTTATTGCAGGAGCTTTGAAACTGTACATTCATTGTGGGTATCTGATTACAACAAAATAATACAATAAAACAATTTTCATATACATTCTTCTTTCATGATTTTCGATCTCTTCTTCTCTGAGGAACCACTTCAGGATCTGCGTGATGTTGGAAACTTCATGACATACTTGCTGTGGCGTAAAAGCATCTGCCGGTTATCTACAACTGTTGCACACCACCCAAAGACTACCTCAAATCAGTAACAATACAAACAAAATATCTGCACTAACATAGCATATCTTTTGTAAAATATGTGTACCTGTGTCGTCTTTCAAATATCCCCGTAGAAAAATGAGTCAGTTACTCGTTTGTATGTGATAATAGTACATAAAACTTCACATTTATGACTCTTAGGGAAATATCTCAAATTTAACCATGAAAAAATTCTGAATCCGTGCATGTGCTACCCTAAAAAATTAGACTGCATACTACATTTACTTAAGGAACTTAATCCAAACATTATATATTGAGACAGTGGTCATGTATGTGGTGCTATGCTTGTGTGAATATGTGTGTATGTTCGTTCTATTTTGCCTTATGCCCAGAAGTTTATATTAGTAGCAGTCCTTGTGCTGTGCCTACTTGCAGTGCAGTATCTCCTTTATATGATGAGTAGCAATGTATCCTTTTCATAATATTTGTGTTATTCAATCCTGGACTTCATATTGCTTTATATATTGGTGATGGTTTGTACAAAGGGATTTTGTAATGTTCCAAATTCACTATATGCTATGGTTAGGTTTGTATAAGTTATTTTTAGTGGTAGTTAAGTTAGCTTAGTTTTAGCAGTCAAGTTAATTACTCACTGCAGCTTAACTAAAAGTTTCAAGATCAAGTAAGAAGTGATTCTAGCTAATCTACCCTCATAGTAGTTTAGTCCACGTGTTGGTTGGTTGGTTTGGGGAAGGAGACCAGACAGCGTGGTCATCGGTCTCATCGGATTAGGGAAGGATTGGGAAGGAAGTCGGCCGTGCCCTTTCAGAGGAACCATCCCGGCATTTGCCTGGAGTGATTTAGGGAAATCACGGAAAACCTAAATCAGGATGGCCGGACGCGGGATTGAACCGTCGTCCTCCCGAATGCGAGTCCAGTGTCTAACCACTGCGCCACCCCGCTCGGTTTAGTCCACGTGTCTGTATGAATTGAAGCAATCTGTGAATTCTCTCTCTCTCTCTCTCTCTCTCTCTCTCTCTCACACACACACACACACACACACACACACACACACACACACACACACACACAAAGAGTGAGAGAGAGAGTGTGTGTGTGTGTGTGTGTGTGTGTGTGTGTGTGTGTGAAGTCTTTGGTTGCATCCGGATGTGTAGTAGTCTCTCCAACATCAATAAACTCGTGGTAATATTGATTTTACAGATATTTATTTTTATACTCATCAGATTTTACCTGCCACTAACATTAGTAATGTCTGTATATTTCAAAAAATTGCCTGAAATTATCCCTAGCCCAGAGCACTACAACGTTCAATCTCCTTCTGGACGTTGGCACATGGGTGAGTCTAGTCAAAAGTGTGATCCTGGCATTTGTTAAGTCACACATTTAAATGCACTGTATATCGTTTGTATAAACAAGGCTAAAGGAAGACAGGACGATGTGTCTCTTATTTTTCTCAATCGTGTAAGTATTAGTATATTTAAAAACAAAGATGATGTGACTTACCAAACGAAAGCGTTGGTATGTTGATAGACACACAAATAAACACAAACACACACACAAAATTCAAGCTTTCGCAACCCATGGTTGCTTCATTAGGAAAGAGGGAAGGAGAGGGAAAGACGAAAGGATGTGGGTTTTAAGGGAGAGGGAAAGGAGTCATTCCAATCCCGGGAGCGGAAAGACTTACCTTAGGGGGAAAATAGGACAGGTATAGACTCGCGTGCACACACACACACACACACACACACACACACACACACACACACACACACACACACACACATATATATATCCATCCGCACATATACAGACACAAGCAGACATTTGTAAAGATTCCAATCCTGGGAGCGGAAAGACTTACCTTAGGGGGAAAAAAGGACAGGTATACAGTTGCGCACCCACACACATATCCATCCGCACATATATAGACACAAGCAGACATTTGTAAAGGCCTTTACAAATGTCTGATTGTGTCTGTATATGTGCAGATGGATATGTGTGTGTGTGCGAGTGTATACCTGTCCTTTTTTCCCTCTAAGGTAAGTCTTTCTGCTGCCGGGATTGGAATGACTCCTTTCCCTCTCCTTCCCTCTTTCCTGATGAAGCAACCGTGGGTTACGAAAGCTTGAATTTTGTGTGTGTGTGTGTGTTTGTGCTTATTTGTGTGTCTATCAACATACCAACGCTTTCGTTTGGTAAGTCAATTCATGTTTGTTTTTAGATATATTTTTCCCACGTGGAATGTTCCCCTCTATTATATTAGTATATTTATGTGTTTTTGATATGTAGAGTGATTGAACAAAAATGAACCAAGGACTACTATAGTTAATATTATTACATCTTCTGCTTTGTAACTGCTAATTATTTCCTCTTGTTCAGAGATGAACACAATAAAAAGAATCTTCAATGAAGCATTTATGGAAACAAAAGCAAACACTAATTGCATATTATAGAAAATAAATTAGTTAATAAACCCTTCCTTTGTAAACAAGAAATAATTTTTTAAACTTTTTAGGTACGTGCAATGATACAGCCTCCACTTAAGTCAGCATTTCAGGAACTGAAAGAGGAGCTAGAGGAAATAGCGCATGCCAAAGGTCGTAGTGCTCCTACAAGTCACTACCTGCTGCCAAGTAGAGATGTATATGAAAAGACTTACGGAATCAGTACAAAATCAGGTAAGGGAGTAGCTGAAAATCTTTACAGCAGGTAAGGGAGTAACTGAAATTCTTTGCAGCAGCCAGCAGATGACAGAAAATCTTGGTGTACTGTAAAAACAGTACTCCTCTTGGAATCCACTGTAGGAAGCGGGAAATTTGAATAGTGTGCAGTGAATCGAACTGTTGTTTTCAGCTTTTAATTGTGAAAAAAGAAATAAAAATTTCTGTCAATGACAAATTTGTCATTGTCTGAGAGTCTTGGAAAACTGCTAGGCCAGTGGCACAACGCCTAAGAGTTGTGTGCAGATGACTTACATTTGGGCAGTGGTATTATGTTTGTTACTTCTTATACATACTTTTGTGTAAACTCTACCTTGCACATAAACTGTAGTATAGTCTTTGGTATATTAATGTCCAAAATCTAAACTTGTAAGCAGAAGAAAAATTATAAATTTAGACGTGTTGCATGTTATATTATTTTGACTTTATTTTGATAGTTCAAAAGGTAAAGGAAACAACTATTTCCTTCACAGTTCTTGTCTACAGTGACTTCTGCACCTCCTAATTCTTTTAGGGGACATTCTACAGACAGAGCATCTGTGTGTTGTTTGGGCTGTGGACTGTATGTGACTAGTTCATGATCTGGAAGCACTTGGGTTTGGCAGCTGGCAGTCAGACTATGAGTGTTTCTGTTTGTTGTTTTGTGTACCTCTGTGCAATACAATAAAAAAATGATGTAGAGCTGAAAGAATATAATTCTCTTGAATGCTAGCTGCATTTAAATTAATTGAGTCTTGAAGTGAGAGGGTCAAGTGCACGAGTAATGAAGTGAGACAGTCCAATGAACAGTAATTGTTTATTGTCTGGAATGACAGTTCATACCACAAACAACTAGGTCATACTCATACAAAAATGAAAATATTGTAACACTTGTTTTGCACTAGAATTTGTCATTTCCCAAAATGTTAACAGTGATTTACAGTTATTAAAGATGAACAGTCGACAAAACAAAACTGTTAGCACAAAAAAGGCTAAGTCCCATATCAGACATTCTCAACATGTACAGCCATGTCACAAATTGTGGCAGCACATTCAGCAACATATTATCATACCAGCGAGATGTACCACACACTCAGTGGAAAATAATGCCAGTTAAACATTATACATGGAAGTATAGGACGTCAGCAACGATCTCAAAACTTTAGTGATCTGATGTCCAGAGTTAAATGCAGTCTGAAGGAGGTGTTAGCTTAGCTGTGCAGGTAACACAAAGTCAAAGGCTTCCTCATCACTCATTGAATCAGAGTTTGGTTCTGCCGTCTGGCCAATATTTTTTGTCTCTGTCGTGGTTGGTGCCAATGGCCTTTCTGTGGTTGCTTCTCTTGTCGTTATAAGAACAACACTGGCACATATTATTTGTAATCTTTAAGAGAAGTATTTTAATACAAGCTAACAAAAATTAAATCAAAGAATTCATAAAATTCTAAACAAAATTTACCCAAGTTGTTTTTAAGACACTCATTTTATAGGAACGAGAGAATATTATTATTTTGAGGAGTAAGTAATTTTAGATCAATCAGACTTTTATTAAAATTTTATCTTTTACCAAATTCGAATTACAAGTGTATGAGAGAGTAACTATGTACCTATTCAATTCTTTGGCGCAACTGAAACCAGTAATGATGTACTTTTTTTCAAGTTACACACTTTAATATGTGCCAAGGTCAACAGGAATCCTTTTGTCCTTTTATTCAGGTATATTAAGATTCATTATAACTCTCAGTTTTGATATAATCAGGTGAAAATTAAGTTGCTGAAGATAAAGTTTAAGCATAAAACAGTTCACAGAAGTAGCCAATGGAATGAGAAAGCAGATGCAACAGAAAAAAATACTAGGATGAAATTGAGTGAGAGAGGATAAATACTTAATGATGAGATCATAAATTTTGCTCTCAAAGCAAATTTACAAATATGCTGGGAAGATTATGTTCAACTATTCGGCATAGAAGATCTGAATAAGTCATTTAAATTCTTTAAGACAATATTTATTAAAATCTGGTTGGAGGTGTATAATGATCCAAAAAAGACTTGCAGCTAATAAGACTGCATGGTTTCCTAATTGGCAGGAAAAGTGTAGAATATGGTTTTCCAATGGAAATTGTGTTTCATTTCTCCCTAAATTTCAAGATAAATATAACTCACTAATTTTGGTGATCTGCTGATCTGCGGATGAGAAACTACAGACACCAGGTGATGGAATGCACTAACTGCCTAACTGCAGCTAGAATGTTATTTGAGAAAATGACTGTTTATGTTCTTATTTGACTTTGTTGTTAATTTATCCAAATGATGCTATTATTATTGAAAATGATTTTGAATACAGAGGAAAGGTGCCTATTATGGGAAAGTTTGTTGCTGTGAGACAGCTAGATTCTGACTAAAGTAAGCACTCAGCTGTGTTGGGAGTATCAGAAATTAGGTGTACGTGCATGTAGGGCTTATTAACTAAAGTTGAGTAGCTGTTACATCAATATTAATGAGTCACAAAGTACTCTTTTTCCCCATTCAGTATAATGAATTGTTCTTCAAAACAAGCCTGAGATTATGATGCTAGGTTTCTAGTGCAAGATGGGTTATTCCTAATATGTATACCAATGATATCCTAAGATGTGAGAGTATAGAATATTAGTACACGCACTGTTATAATATTTTGTAAATAGACAGATAAAAAAGTATACTCATCAAGCAGCGGCAGGTAAACACACATGAAAGGATTTAACTTTCACAAGCTTTAGGAACCAGTGGCTCCTCCTCCTGCCAGAAGGATCCTGCTCCGAAAGCTTGTGGAAGTTAAATCCTTTTGTGTATCTGTCCATTTACATTACATTACCAATAATTCATTATTTCAGTTACTATATAATATTAGGATAATTTCAGCTTTCCACCCTAATAGCTGGATTCAGACTCATATTTAAGTGATTTGACAATTTTGTGAACTTTGTGAAGCCATTTTGTGGTAATCCTGTTTGGTAAATTTTGAAGGACATCAAATCATATTTGTGTGATAGACAAAATAAAAGAAGATAGTGTCCACATCTGCTAGACAAAGTAAGAGAAAACAGTGTCCATATCATTTTTTCACCTCATTCCACACATAAAATGCAGCCTCTTGTGTGGAATTTATGCAACTGTTAAAACACATCATTGTCAGGTGTTATAAACTTGACAAATAACGTAGGTCAAGTTGTAACCTCATTTTTGATTACAATGTTATTTGAAATGGCCTGCTTGACAGTAGTAACAAAGGAAAGTGCTATAAATGGCCTCTGGAAAACTGGTCTCTTCCCATGTAACAGACATATACTTAGAGACAATGACTTTGTAATACACTAGCAGTTTGACATAAAATATGCAAAGAATGGAATAAATGTGAATCCAAATGGTATCTGACCAAATTCCAAAATCAGCAAGCCTCACCAAGAGACATCAGCTCTAGTAAAATCAGAGCTTTCTGACTCTGTTAAGCAGCTAACATTGTTGTGATTCTGGGCACATTTGAAACTATTCGAAGAGAAGAAAACTGTAGCAGTAGCAAAGGGGATAGAAGCAAAAGTTAGTTCTTAGAAAAGAAAAAGAGAAAAACTCTAGAAACCTAAACTTCCAATAATTCAGAGTCTGATACAAAGTTTATTGAGGACACTTCAGATGTGCAATCTGAAGGAGAACACACTGAATGCATACGAGGCGGAATCCAAAATTTTCGGGACTGGTGCTGCCATCTGGAAAGTAGTAGTAGTAGATCTTTGCACCACTAGGTGGTGGGAACTGCATATCTGATGAGTTAGTGTGCGGAGTGGCATTGAGCTGGGAGGATGTGTTATGTGTCCACAGTGATTTCCATAATACTCTGTGTTTGGTGTGTGGCAATTTTATGATGGATCCGCAAACAGAACAGCACGTGTGTATCAAATTCTGTGCAAATCTCGAGAAAAGTGTTACGGAGACACTTGCAATGATTCAAGTGTTTGGGGGACAGAGCATGAGCTGTACACATGTGTTTGAGTGGCATGCTTGGTTCAGGGCCGGCCGTACAGACATTGAAGATGATGCTCACACTGGAAGGCCCTTTAGCCGCACAGCGCCAGATATTGTTTCCAAACTTCAACAGTTGGTTCATGTGGATCAACACCGAACCATTCAATACCTTGCAGATGAAGTAGGTATTGGTTATGGGACAAGTCAATGAATATTGACTGATGAATTGGGCATGCATCGTGTCGCCGCAAAATTTGTGCCAAGGATCTTGATTGCCGATCAGAAGGCACAGCATGTTGAAGTGTGCACAGACCTTCATCAGACCACATCTGATGATGCAAACTTCTTGTCATGCGCTATCACCGGGGATGAGAGCTGGATTTACAGTTATGATCCAGAGACAAAGCAACATTCGTCCCATTGGAAGAGCCCGGGCTCTCCAAGACCCAAAAAACTAAGACAAGTGAAGAGCAAAGAGAAGGATCATCATCTTCTTTGATACCAAGGGAGTTGTTTGCAAATAATTCGTCCCACTCAACCAGACAGTGAATTCCGCATACTACTGTGACATTTTGTGATGGCTCCGTGAAAATGTGCAGTGACGACGGCCCAAACTTTGATGTCACGGGAACTGGCTGCTGCATCATGACAGCATGCCCTGTCATATGTCCTTGTTCACCAGGGCGTTTTTGGCAAAAAATAATATGGTGGTTGTACCCCACCCACCATGCCTCATTGGGCACCTTGCAACTTCACACTATTCCCAAAACAAATTCAAGTTGAATGGCCATCGGTTCAACACTCTAGAGAGGATTCAAGAAGCTTAGCTGGTGGTGATAAACACCCTCAAAGAACAGGACTTCCAGAAAACGTTTGACCAGTGGCAGAAGCGCTGGGACTGTTGTGTAAGTGCAGATGGGAACTACTTTGAGGGGACCAATAACCTTTGCAGCTCGGGTCCCTTCAACCCCATAAACCAACCAACCAACTACTTTGAGGGTGATGGTGACCATTAATCCAAAGGGAAGGTTTTCAACAGATGGCAGCACCAATCCTGAAAAGTTTGGATAGCACCTTGTATTTTGCAGTGGTTGTTTCTCTGAAGGCTGACAAAGAGAAATGGGCACAGTGCATGGAATGCTATCCCTATGTTCCTGAAGAATGTTATCTTGAAAAAGAGCTTTTATAAGCCCTGAATGCACTTCATTTGCACAGTAAACACAGAAAATGTCTGAATGGCTGTAGGGAAGAGAGTATTATTATTTTAGGATTTATCTGTTCTTATATTGGTTGATATGAAGTGTTTTCTCTGACTGCATCATTTTAGCATATCTTTTCTAATTCAAATGGACTTCTTTGTTCTTTTATTTCAAATTTGTATTTATTAAGTGTTAAGTAGAATGAATTCAATAAATAAAATTTAAGGTGCAATGATTTTATGTAGATTTCCTTTTAACAAACATACAGTTATATCAAATATTGTAAAACAAAGTAGCTGGCTGGAGCGGCCGAGCATTTCTAGGTGCTACAGTCTGGAACCGTGTGACCGCTATGGTCGCAGGTTCGAATCCTGCCTCGGGCATGGATGTGTGTGGTGTCCTTAGCTTGGTTAGGTTTAAGTAGTTCTAAGTTCTAGGGGGCTGATGACCTCAGAAGTTAAGTCCCATAGTGCTCAGAGCCATTTGTAAAACAAAGTAGAGTAATATTAGATGAGGAAAGTTTCACATCATGGCTGAGGTTAGTATTATGTCCACCCACCATTAGCATCAGTTACCTACCTTATCCAGTGAGGTATGGAAGCAGTCAGCCTCTGGATATATGTCCCATCATCTGTGAGGCTCTCCTATGTATCCAACATTAGGCCCCACAGTTGGTCAGCTGCTCATGGGGCCAGTGTCGGCCAGTGTTAAGTTCATGTGATGCTTCACAATTATTAATGGGATTCAAGTTCAGCACTTAAACAAGCCACTTGATCAGGTCGACATCAGTCTTTTATGACAACCATTGCCGAGTGAATGATTCGATTCATGTGAACTGGTGAGTGGTCCTTCTGAACTGAATCACTCCATTGGGATAGTGCATCCTCACACTTGGCATTATAGTATACTTCATGATGTGCACATAATGATCCACAGTGAGAAGACCATAAATTTGGTGAAGTATCCCCATCCTATCTGACGATAGCTGCTCCCAGCATGAGACTGTGATGCTGCTAACACACAAATGTTGCACCACTTGTTAGTTGTCATGTGCTCCCAGTGGCCGAAAGATCATCACTGAACCCTCATTCACTGAGCTAAATATTGACTAATGTGGAAAGATGATGTGGTGCCAGTCAAGGCGCACACCATGGTCTACATTCAGTTCAGAAAAGGCAAGCATATAGAGTTTGTGATCATCAGAGAAGGCCTTTTTATTGGCAGTCCTACGGGCTCTAAGCCCAGCATCCAGTCAGGCATTGCAAACAGTTAATGAGCATGCAGGTAAATTGGTTTCTTTCATAAGCTGGATGGCATTCAAAACCAGATTTTCTTATAGGTGTCAGCTAACATGTGCCTTGATCCTTGCTGAGGCATCAATATTTTTAATTAGCCTGATTCTTGAAGCCGGCCAATTATCTCTGTCTCATGCCACCTCTATATTCACTTCTGCATAGAGCACGTAAGTGCCCTCCGCCACATACTGTTGGGTGGCTTGTGGAGTATAAATGCAGATGTAAATGTAGATGTAGAGCGAGATTGAACAAAATAGCTGGCTGCCATTTCATGTGCTCTAAAACTACCATACTTGACGAGCCCCATGAATCTCATGGCCTGCATATGCTGACTGTCATATACCCATCTTGTTCAGCATCTATCTGCTATATCCATGCTATGCTTGCGATACATCAGCAAACAATACGATTGTAAAACAAAATGGTATTGAAGGGACATGAAACCTAATTACTTCATTGGAATTCTGGATCCTCAAATGCTACATGCAGTTACCATGTAACTGTACAGATTTGTTCTTGTTTGTTTCCTCCAGGCAGTATCATCTCAACATTTGAAACAGATATAAGTATGTGATGTTTGAAATTTTCCCGGCGTACTGATTGTTCCATAAAAACACGGGAGAACTGCCGTAAGTCAGTAACATCTTGCCACGATATTTCGGCACAAAGTCTTTTGGCCATCTTCAGGTGAGTACAGCTGTAGAAGTACTGGCGAATACGTGCTGAGCTCTGCTATTTAAAGCCAAAGGGGGCTGCATTGTGCATGCGGTGTGCATGTACTGTTTAGCGTGCGTGTTCACAACTCCGTGCACTGCGCCTGGCACCCTCCGCGGTGAAAACTTGGCATTTCGATATCAGATCGATCTTCATCTTTATACCGATAACTACGTTGACTACGAAGTTTCTCTACAACGGGATTCCTAGTGGAATTTAACTGGTAACCACTATCTCGATTGATAAGAGTCTCGCTGTCTGATAATTTTATTTCTATGGATTCATTTATAATTGAACTCCAGAAATTTGATGTTTGAGCCACAATTTTTGTATCATTGTAATTCATAGAGTGGCTAGTAGAAATGCAATGTTCAGCAGCTGCGGACTTGGTGGGTTGGAGAAGGCGAGTATGCTGCTGGTGTTCCACAATACGTTCCTGCACCGTTCTTGTTGTCTGCCCTATATATGACTTGCCCCAATCACACAGAATCTTGTAGACACCTGGTTTACGTAAGCCCAGGTCATCCTTAACGGATCCCACCAGTGATGATATTTTAGGAGGAGGGCGAGAGATGACTCTAACTTGATGCTTCTCCAATATTCTACCTATCTGTGATGAGATGTTCCCAATAAAAGGTAGATAAGCCGTTGACCTGAAGACCTCTTCTTCTTCCTTGTTGCGTCGTTTGTGGGACTGCATAGCTCTGTTCACTTGCTTAGTTGAAAAGCCATTCATCAGGAATACTTTTTGCAGGTGTTTCAGTTCCGCTTGAAGACTGTCGACGTCAGAAATAGTATGGGCACGGTGGATTAAAGTTTTAAGGACACCCGTTGTTTGTGCCGGATGGTGGCAACTGGTAGCTTGCAGATACAAATCTGTATGGGTCGGTTTCCTTTACACCGAATGACCAAGTGTGCCATCATTCTTGCGCCGTACCAGAACATCTAAAAATGGCAAACAACCATATTTTTCAGTTTCCATAGTGAACTTAATATTTTCATGTATGGAATTCATATGATGTAAAAATTCCTGCAGACGATCCACATCATGAGGCCATACTATAAAGGTGTCATCCACGTAATGCCAAAACACTGTCGGTTTAAAAGTGGCAGAGTTGAGGGCTCTCTCTTCAAAATCTTCCATAAAAAGATTTGCCACCAGGGAGACAAAGGACTCCCCATGGTGACACCGTCAGATTGTTCATAAAATTCATTGTTGAATGTAAAATATGTAGAAGAGGGAGTACGCTCAAACAACGTTGTAATATCTGCATCAAACATATTACCGATCCGGTGTAATGAATCTACAAGAGGCACCTTGGTAAAGAGAGAAACCAAGTCCAGGCTGACCAGCAAGTCATTACTTTGCAGCTGTAAAGACTGAATACGGCTGATAAAATCACTAGAGTTTTTTATGTGATGAGGGCATTTGCCTATAACTGGTGTAAGCAGTGATGCCAGAAATTTTGCTAGCTCGTAGGTGGCTGCCCCAATGTTGCTCACAATCAGACGTAATGGTACACCGCAGAGGGCGCCAGGCGCAGCGCACGGAGTTGTGAACATGCACGCTAAACAGCACATGCACAGCGCATGCGCAATGCAGCCCCCTTTGGCTTTAAATAGCAGAGCTCAGCACGTATTCACCAGTACTCCTACAGCTGTACTCACCTGAAGATGGCCAAAAGACTTTGTGCCGAAATATCATGGCAAGATGTTACTGACTTACGACAGTTCTCCCGTGTTTTTATGGAACAGATATAAGTATGTTTTATGTGCAGTAATAATATACAGCCACAGTAAATCAAAAATATCTGTAAGTAAAATCATTACAATAAGAATGGAACAAATACACTGCTAAAGGTGCATTTATGCGATGCTGCCATCAGTGCCAGTGTGTGTTGCATTATCACTGCTGCTGAGCTGTACACAGCTGAAGATACCCAAGATTATCAAGACATGCAGACAGTATTGTTGTGTCAACTGTATCAAGAAAACTTTACCATTGATGCTGCAAGTGAGATTGTTAGGTAACACACAACACTCCTCTGAAAGTTTGTATTTGGTAAGCAAAATCTGCTCATATTAAATTTTAACAATTCAACAATTCTCTTCTCAATATGCTGCAGTCACCACAGATGCTTACTGCAGTGGCAACATCGCTGACAGACCAGCAATGCAGCTTGCCAACTCGGCTGTGATGTGTGGCCGACATAAGAGCGTTTACAAGCAAGTACCACAGTTGACAAAAATCATGTAGGTGTGGCCAACGTCCATCAGAGGGCATCAACCAGCAGCAGGGGAAGGGGGCACGACAATCAATGAACTATTTCCTGGTGATCATGTGTGTGCAAATCGTTCCAGAAATATCCTTCTGCCCGGGGATAGATAAGTCAGCACCTGGCTGTTCAGCGGGCAGTTCTCGATTCGCCAAATGCAGAGAAGATCAACCAGTCCAGCGATGTGCCACCTCAACCATCCTCTCTTCCACAACGATCGTGATACATCTCTTCCATCATGTTAGGCTATCTACCAGCCGCTAACAGCCAACTTCGATCTGGAACAGTTCTATGGGTATAAAGTCGAAGGGAACTGTGATTATAGGTTAGTTGTTATTTGGGTGATCTCCAGAAGGGATTGTTATTGTTTTTTGGTTTTGAAGAATGGTTTACCATTGGTGGTTTATTGTAGTTTCCTTAATAAAAAAAGTTGGCAAAATGAGTTGGTTCTTGCTCTGTAAATTTAGCACAATATGTTACTCTTTCAAGTACCACAAAACTTGGACATTAGTCGCTCAGTAAACTGCAAAATTAAAGTCCCTAAGACCTTGAATCTTTCTGAGTAACTGAATATGAAATTCATTTTCACTGTGGTCCATCTCTGCAACAAAATATGAATAAAGGCAGAATAAACAATGTGAGGGAGAGAGACACATACTAGAGGAAACAGCATAAATGACTTGATCACAAGAAGACTACAGGGCACCCACTACAGCACTTAGGACAGAACTTGTGAAAGAGCATTTGGCAGTTCGCAAGTTTATCTAAACTGAAGAAGTTTTAATTAAGGTATTGTGCCAGAGCATAGCATTTATAATGGTATAGGCATCAAGTGAGTATCATGTAGAAGAGGAAGCAGTGCAACTACTTTTTTCCTGCATTCTATGAATCAACTTGCTCAACCATAGGTTGGCGCCCAGTGACACCTACAAACATGTCGGTAGCTGAAAACTGGGGACATAGTGCACTCTCATCGTCAGGAGCCATAAATGTGATGGTTTTTTGTGTGGGACCCAAATGGAGAGCTGAACTACAACGCTTCAGAACCCTGCAAGAGTCCTTGTTCATTGCCTCACTTCATTGATAATTACCCTTCTTCATCATTACTATTATTCAGTGATTGGTTGGGAGAAGGTCATTAATTACAATGGATTGAGTACCACTACACATGTATTTTATCCTTTCTTGAAAGATACTATTGAATCAGTCATAAAATCATGCCATGAGATCCAAATAAAACTCAACTTGCTTGAATGCTTTAGATTGCGTCAATGTTCCCTGCATGCAAATTACTGTATGATATTCTTCCGACACTTGATCATACAATTCATTACATCACTTTGGCCTAGATTCTCATCAGCTGGAGTAAAATTGTCTTCATTGATGAGTCTTGCTTTGAATTGAGCCATGATGACCAGCAGAGATGTGTCTGGAGGTGCCCTGGACAGTGGAGGGATACACTTCACTGTTGCCCACCAAGTGGCCCAACAAGCAGGAGTGATAGAGTGGCCTGCCATTTCTTTTTATAACAGAACCATTTTGGTTGTCATCTGCAGCACTCTTACTGCACACCAGTATGTTAATGATATTCTGTGGCCTCCTTTGTTATGTTTCCCTTGACGGCAAGCCATTGTGGGCTTGCATTTCAATCGCAAATGGTGAAAGTTTCTACTGCTTGTCTTTGTGCTTTTCAAACCCTAACTTGGCCAGCAAGATTGCTAGATCTTTCCCCGATTGAGAATGTTTGGAGCATTATGGGCAGGGCCCTCCAACCAGCTCAGCAGTTTAACAGTCTAACTTGCTAGTTGGACAGAATTCGGTCCTCAGGAGGGCATCCAACAACACTGTCAATCAGTGCCAAACCAAATAACTGCTTGCATAAGGACCAGAGGTGGACCAGTGCATTAATGTCTTGCACAGTTTGTGAAGCTCGTACTCTGGAAAACATCATCCAATTTATCTGAAATTGTAATAATTTTCCATCCCATTCAGATAATTCCTTCATGGCATGTCTTTTTTTTTATCTTAGAGTATATTTCTTTTGTGTCATATTGTAAATAAATTCTCCTCATCTGCGCCAGTCAGCCTTAGCAGATAGGGGAATGTGTCTAGTATTAGCATTGATGAATCCCAGAACGTCAGCTAAGCCCTACTCACAATCAATTGTTGTACAACTGCTTAGAAAACACACATAACATCAGTCGTAGTGAGATTTCAGTAGTAAACGTACGAAGCTTTGTACAGGAAAATATATATGAAAATCACTGCTGAAACTTGATATAACATTTTCAGTGTTACACAGGAAATGATAAACTTATTGATAGTGGTAAAGAAAATTTTAATTGTGAACTTGACTAAACCCTACAAAAAAATGAACTGTTCCAAGCTCCTTAAAATAGATACACCATTATTATACTCACTGAAAGACAGTAAACATTCCCTAATAGACTACCACAAAACTTAATTGTACATGTAGATGCAAATAATTGTAATCATGTAATCAAACACAAGTTTCATTGAGCTGATGAAATATGTGAAAACTGACAGATAATAAGATATTATTTTCAAAATTTCCTGGAAATATTAAAGTAATACATCATGTGGATAATATTAGCATGTTCAGGTTGTTGTTGTTGTTGTTGTTGTAATCTTCAGTGCAAAGACTGGTTTGATTCAGCTCTCCATGCTACTCTATCCTGTGCAAGCCTCTTCACCTCCAAGTAACTACTGCAACTTACATCCTTCTGAATCTGCTTACTGTATTCATCTCTTGATCTCCCTTTGTGATTCTTATTCCCCACACTTCCCTACAATACTAAACTGATGATCCCTTGATGTCCTATCAACTGATCCCTTCTCTTGATCAAATTATTTCACAAATTTCATGTTACCCCAGTTCTATTCAGTACCTTTTCATTAGTTATGTGGTCGACCCATCCAATCTTCAACATTCTTCTGTAGCACCATATTCCAAAACTTCTATTCTCTTTTTGCACAGACTGTTTATCGTCCATGTTTCACTTCCATACATGGCTACATTCCACACGAATACCTTCAGAAAAGACTTCCTAACACTTAAATCTATATTCAAGCTTAAGAAATTTCTTTTCTTCAGAAATGCTTCTTTTTACCATTGCCAGTCTACATTTTATTTACTCTCTGCTTTGGCCATTGTGAGTTATTATGCTGCCAAAATACCAAAATTCATCTACTGCTTTATGCGCCTCATTTCCTTATCTAATTCCCTTAGCACCATCTGATTCGACTGCATTCCATTATCTTTGTTTTGCTTTTGTTGATGATGATCTTATATCTTCCTGTTCAGCTGCTCTTTAGAAGTTCTTTGCTGTCTTTGATAGAGTTACAGTGTCATTGGCAAACCTCAAAGTTTTTATTTCTTCTCCCAAACTTTAATTCTTACTTAAATTTTGCTTTGATTTCCTTTACTGCTTGTTCAGTATACAGATTGAATAACATCGGGTATAGGTTACAATCCTGTTTCACTCCCTTCTCAACCACTGCCTCCCTCTCATACCCCTCAACGCTCATACTTGCCATCTGGTTTCTTCACAAGTTGTAAATAGTCTTTCACTCCCTGTATTTTACCTCTGCTACCTTCAGAATTTCTAAGAGAGTGCTCCAGCCAACATTGTCAGAAGCTTTCTATAAGCCTACAAATGCTATAGATGTAGATTTGTCTTTCAGTAATCTATCTTCCAAGACAAGTCATAGGTTCGGTATTGCCTCACATGTTCCAGCATTTCTCTGGAGTCCAAATTGATCTTTCTCGAAGTTGGCTTCTAGCAGTCTTTCCAGTCTTCTGTAAAGAACTTGTGTTAGTATTTTGCAGCCATGACTATTTGAACTGATCATTTGGTAATTTTCACACATCTCAGCACATGCTTTGTTTGGAATTAGTATTATTATATTCTTCTTGAAGTCTGAGGGTATTTCAGATCTTGCACTCCAAATGGAAGAGTTTTGTGATGGCTGGCTCTCCCAAGGCTATCAGCAGTTCTGACACAATATCGTCTATCCCCAGGGCCGTGTTTTGACTTAGGTCTTTAAGAGTTCTGTCAAATTCTTCTCGCAGTATTATATCTCCCATCTCAAGTTTGTCTACATCCACTTTCCTTTCTATAATATTGCATTCAAGTTTCTCCCTTGCATAGACTCTCTACATACTCCTTTCACCTTTCAGCTTTTCCTTCTTTGCTTTGGACTGGAAATTTGAGCTCTTGAAATTCATACAGCTGCTTCTCTTTTCCCCATAGGTCTCTAATTTTCCTGTATGCATTATCTATCTTTCTCCTTGTGAAATATGCTTCTAAATTATGGTGTTTAGCTAACATATTGATGCAAGAGAAAGTACTTCTCATAATGTTAACATTGTAACACTTGGATGATCTGCCCTATGAGGCAGTTGACTTTGATTATTTATTGATATGGGATGTGCTGTAATTCGATTCATTTGGCTACCTTATTTGTATATTTTCATGTTTATATACTAATTTATGTTTGAGCAGCAACAGATGTCAGAAGAACACAGTAATTCTGTACCTCGCTTTAGTATTTTCATGTTTATGTCTCAGATATGTCACAGGTTTCAATGTTTCATATTTATGTAATTGATTATGTTTTATCAAACCCAGATATTAGAGGGACTGCTTGTAAGTCTGCTGGTAGTATCTAGCATTTGTTACTTGAATTAATCAATACAGCATTATATATGTCATTTACTCTGTCCTGCAGAATGCTAATTGTTCACCCTTCATTGATCAGTCTATAGGGAGTGTTGGGGGTTAATTTTCGGGGACTGGGAAGGTGAAGCTGTGGCAAGTCAATTCTGCAGGAAATGCCGAACACTCTTCTCCCTCCGGTGCCACAGTGAAGTACTGGAACAGTGGGGGTCCAGGGTAGGGAGTTAGGGGGGTTTCCTGTCTTTGGGGTCTGTCATCTTTTCTTCTCCAACTCCGACACTCCGAATCTTCTATTTCATTTCTTACTTCTCATCAGAGTACCAAGCTATCCTTCCCTCTGCCCACATGCATATGCTTCTATTGCTGAGATCCTTCAAGCTTACCATGTCAACACTTATCGATATATGCTCTAACCAACTTACCAATGTATAAAACCTATTCATATTTTTGTCATGATGTACCAGTCACTTATGATTCAATTAATGTATATTCACACCTAAGTGGTGAAAACTTACCAATGTATAATGCCTAACCATGTTTTGTCATGATGTACCAGTCATTTATGATTCATTTATTGTGGATTCACACCCAAGTGGTGAACACATACCTGGGTATAACGTCCAACCACATAATTGTTGGTGATGTTTCAATTACTTATAAAATACAACCAGTATGATGTATTAGTCACTTATATTGTCACTCAGAGTAATACTGGGTGATCAAAAAGTCAGTATAAATTTGAAAACTTAATAAACCACGGAATAATGTAGATAGAGAGGTAAAAATTGACACACATGATTGGAATGACATGGGGTTTTATGGGGGGGGGGGGGGGGAGAAGAAGAGGATTGCTAGTCGCGATCGTGTGCTCAGCCGCCAGTTTCGTCATGCTTGGCTCCCAGGTCCCCAGACCTCAGGCCGTGCAATTATTGGCTTTGGGGTTACTTGAAGTCGCAAGTGTTTCGTGATCAACCGACATCTCTAGGGATGCTGAAAGACAACATCCGACACCAATGCCTCACAAAACTCCGGACATGCTTTACAGTGCTGTTCACAACATTATTCCTTGACTACAGCTATTGTTGAGGAATGATGGTGGACATATTGAGCATTTCCTGTAAAGAACATCATCTTTGCTTTGTCTTACTTTGTTATGCTAATTATTGCTATTCTGATCAGATAAACTGCCATCTGTCAGACATTTTTTGAGCTTTTGTATTTTTTTGGTTCTAATAAAACCCCATGTCATTCCAAGGATGTGTGTCAATTTGTACCTCTCTATCTACATTATTCCATGATGTATTCAGTTTTCAAATTTTTACTGACTTTTTGATCACCCAGTACGTAATTGCACTCTTATGTATCATTCTGTTATATGGTAACACTTACTGTGAAAGGAAAAGCAGCAACTGTGTTGTACATATAGTCCTGAAAAAAACATTGACTGATGTTTGAGTGATTGAAAAAGGACAGAAGTGAAACATCGGAAGTGTCTGGACAAATGAAAAATAGTAAGATTGGTCACTGGTCAGACATTTCATCTTATAAAGCAGTCTGCGTACTGCACACTTCAAGATTGTCTATGAAGCGGTCTGCGTACTGCAAACTTCATGATTATCTATAAAGGAGTCTGCATACTGCAAACATCAGGACTATTTACATTTATGTAAAGTACAGAGATTAGTGCATTTGCACTTCAGAATTCTGTAGTAGTTTTGAAACTCTAAGTTACATATTAGCTCATACAGTTAAGAAATAACTTTTTCTTTTCTTGTGCTATTTTGTTCAAACTTTTGGGGGTGTTGAAACGTAACAGCCCAGTTAGACTCACTTAAAACATGCATTCTCCAGATGAATTCGGAATTACACATGCATAAAAAAATATATAACTTCGCTAGAAAAAAATTATAACTGCAAAAATAACTGTTTGATTCCATTTACCTCAAAGTGTAGAAGCTCTGTAAATAAAGGGAACAATTTCCACGAAGGGAGCTTCAAGTAATTAACGAGATATGTAAATGCATTATTGTAATTAGTATTTGAGAAATTATACTCAAATAGTGTCACAAATATGACCCAACATAGAATTGTACTTGCTGTTCGGGAGTAAACATACGTTTGTATATGTATTTTCAGTTTTTATATGTTAATTTTAATTGTTAGTTAATCAAAAAATGATTCTAAACAATGCCAAAGATTGTTCGGGATTGTTTGGAATATATGTATATAGGGGTAGCCATATTGGCATGGGGAGTGAGTACTTAGTGTGTATTTGGACAGAAAGCATGTAGCTTGTTGAGCAACATTCATTTCGTTATCGTTAAGTATGTTACTACTTATTTCAGATTTGCCAAGATGCTTTTATTTACTTTAAGATTGTAATAAATATCCAGCTGGAACATTATACTGGATTAAATATTCATTTAACTTTATAGTTAAATCTTACAGTCATTATCCAGGACTTCCACTGCGACAGATAGTTCGCAACGATGAGTACACAAACCCCAATATAAAATTCAAACTTACTCATAGATACATTTTAAACCACATTAACAGAGAAATTATTTCATGAGGTCAGTTATACTGTAAAGATGCCTCCTTTCCAGTAAACTGGCTAAGAATTGTAGCTGCAGTTGGGAACTGAAACAAGTCAATCTGAGAACAAATACTGTTGAAATGAAGAATTTTGGGATAAGATGTTGAGCAGACATTTTTTGTTATGTGATTCTTGAACGTAGGAATCTGATGAGAGAATTTTAAGGTGCAACTGTACCTGACCTCCCCCCCTCCCCCTCCACCCCTCCTGTCCCTTGCCCTGTGAATCATGGACTTTACCACTGGTGGGGGTGGCTTTACGTGCCTCAGCGATACAGACAGCAGTATCATAGGTGCAAACACAATGTCGGAATACCTGTTGCGAGGCCAGACAAACGTGTGGTTGCTGAAGACAGGCAGCAGCCTTTTTAGTAATTGCAGGGGCAACAGGCTGAATGATTGACTGATCTGGCCTTGTTAACATCAACCAAAATGTCCTTTCTGTGCTGGTACTGCGAATGGCTGAAAGCAATGGGAAACTTCAGGCATAATTTTTTCCAAGGGGGTGCAGTTCTACTTTATGGTCAAATAAGAATAGCGTCCTTCTGGATAAAATATTCTGGAGGTAAAATAGTCCCCCATTTGGATCTCCAGGTAGGAACTACTCAGGAAGATATCATCAGGAGAAACAAAACTGGCATTCTACAGATTGGGGCACGGAATATTAGATCCCTTAATCAGACAGGTTACCTGAAAATTTAAAAAGGGAAATGAATAGGTTAAAGTTTAATATGCTGACGCTGAAAGGAGGAGCCTATTCTTGGCTCGAGGTGGTGCAGTTTGGACAAAATTTGTCATTCCTGCAGTTCCTGTAAAAGAGAGAAAAATATATGACCACTCTTGTTGATTGGTCCTTGCTGGTGTGGCCTGAAAAAGAGAAAGACACACTCTGCTGGGGGATTAATAAAAACTTAATCCCTCGGCAGGTCAGACCAATGCGTGGTTGGCCTGTGATGAGGTTGTTGGCCCAGTCCACGGATGAGCCGGTTGCGGGAGTGTCCTGCTTTCTCGTAGAACTTCCTGGCGATGGCGCGGAACCTGTCTCGGAGAGGCAGGATCCCGGTGTCCTCATGGAGTTGGCATGTCGAGAAGCACCTCGGAAGATGCATAGCAGTCTTTAGAGCGCAGTCCTGTATCCGCTGCAGAGTCACAATGTGAGCATCTGCGGCTTTCCCCCAGACCATGGCCGCTTACTCTAACAGTGGGCGAACCAATGTTAGGTAAAGCGTGATGCCGTGTTGCGGTGGCAATGACGACTGCGAGTTTAGCAGCGGATACAGGGTGCGAAGGTGTCCTATTGCTCTCCCTTTCACATCACAGATGTGATGCTTCCAGGTGAGCCTGTGGTCTAGGGTAATCCCTAGGTATTTCGCCGTCCCACTCCATGGGATAGGTTCTCCCAGGATTTTGACTGGCATGAGCCCTGGCAGCAAGAGTCTTCGGGTGAAGACAACTGCCTGGCTCTTTGTGGCATTGAATTTCAGCTGCCACTTTGTTGCCCATGAGCCCAAGGCATCGCACCCGCATTGTAGGCGATTTCTCAGCAGCTGGGCGTTTATGCTGCGAGTGAACAGGGCCGTATCATCCACGTACAGCACCAGTTTAACTCCTGCCACTTTCGCGGCGTCAGCAGTGTACAGGGAGTACAGCGAGGGGCTGAGAACTGACCCCTTCGGCATTCCTGCACGTATCTGCTGGTCTGTGGACGTAGTCATCACCCCTCACATGGAACGTTCATTCAGACAGGTACGACAGCAGTAGCGTCATGTGGGATGTCAGTATCCCTTGTTCAAAAAGTTTGAACTCGAGACCGTCATGCCACACCGAGTCAAACGCTTGGGAGACGTTGAGGAACACTGCCCCGAAGTGTTCCCTTGTTTCCAGTGCCCTCATCGCTGGTTCTACCACCCACAGAAGCTGGTGGGAAGTGGCATGTTCTTCTCGAAACCCGAACTGCTCATCAGGTATGATGCCCTCCTGGGTGACTTGTCGCATCAGTCCTCTCGTGTACAGCCTCTCTAAAACTTTCGAGAGGGACGGGAGCAGGCTGATGGGGCGGTAGCTCGATGGGTCATTTGAATATAGTGGGAATTAGTGAAGTTCAGTGGCAGGAGGAACAGGACTACCAGTCAGGTGAATATAGGGTTATAAATACAATGTCAAATAGGGGTGGTGCAGAAGTGGATTTAATAATGAATAAGAAAATACGAATGCGGGTGAGCTACTATGAACAGCATAGTGAACACATTATCATAGCTAAAACAAACTCAAAGGCCATGCCTACCACAGTAGTACAAGTCTATATGCCAACTGGCTCTGCAGATGATGAAGAAAGTGAAGAAATATATGATGAGATAAAGAAATTATTCAGATACTCCAAGGAGACAAAAATTTAATTGTGATGGGGATTGGAATTCGATAGGAGGAAAAGGGAGAGACAGAAAAATAGTAGGTGAATGTGGACTGGAGGAAAGGAATGAATGAGGAAGCCACCTGGTAGAATTTTGCACAGAGCCTACTTTAATCATTGCTAACACTTGGTTTAATATTCATAAAAGAAGGCTGTGTACATGGAAGAGACCTGGAGACACAGGAAGGTTTCAGATAGTTTATTTAATGGTTGGACAGAGATTTAGGAACCAGATGTTAAATTGTGTAAGACATTTCCAGGGGCAGATATGGACTCTGACCTCAATTTGTTGGTAGTGAACTGTAGATTAGAGCTGAAGAAATTGCAAAAACGTACAAAATTATGGAGATGGGACTTAGATAAGTTGAAAGAACCACAGGTTTTTGGGGGGGTTTAAGAGAGGACATCAGGCAACAGTTGACTAGAACAGGGGAAAGGAATATAGTAAAAGATGAATGAGTAACTTCAGGAGATGAAATAGTGAAGGCAGCAGGAGATCAAGTAGGTAAAAAGACAATGCCTAGTAGAAATCCTTAGATAACATAAGGGATATTGAATTCAACTGATGAAAGGAGAAAATTTAAAAATGCAGCAAATGAAACAGGTTAAAGGGAATACAAACGTCTAAAAATGACACTGTGAGGAAGTACAAAATGGCTAAACAGGAATGGCTAAAAGACAAATGTAAAAATTTAGAAGCATATTTCACAAGGAGAAAGATAGATAATGCATACAGGAAAATTAGAGAGACCTTTGGGGAAAAGAGAAGAAGCTGTATGAATTTCAAGAGCTCAAATTTCCAGTCCAAAGCAAAGAAGGAAAAGCTGAAAGGTGAAAGGAGTATGTAGAGAGTCTATACAAGGGAGATAAACTTGAATGCAATATTATAGAAAGGGAAGTGGATGTAGACAAACTTGAGATGGGAGATATAATACTGCGAGAAGAATTTACATATCTCATTAATTACTTGAAACTCCCTTCATGGAAATTGTTCCCTTCATTTACAGAGCTTCTACACTGTGAGGTAAATGAAATCAAACAGTTATTTTTGCCGTTATAATTTTTTCTAGATGAGTTGCATATTTTTGTATGTATGTGTAATTCCGAATTTGTCTGGAGAATGCATGTTTTAAGTGAGTCTAACTGGGCTGTTACGTTTCAGATTGCTTCTGAGCAGATGAGATATCAACATCAATACCACATACTTCTGCTGGCATAATCAGTTTAACAGCATCCATAGTACATTGCTCATCTTTCCTTAATGAGTCTTCCTTAATATTGCGGCCATTGTCTATGTGCATAGTTTTTTTTTCTTCTTTTTTTGCAGTATGTGCCGCATGCCTGCACATGCAGTTTTGGACTAAATTGCATCTGAAATTTAATTCAGTTTTCTTGTGAATCCCAAAGTAGAACCATATCATCATTTCTTGTGATCATCATTTCTCTGGAATCACAAGGGTACCACTCACCGCTTTCTATTGTATTGTTGCCTGCAGTAGTCATACCATCTTGGTTCTTTAGGATCATTTCAGTGTCTGAAAGTTCCAAAGCTCATTTTGCCCTGCTTCTAGTCTCTTGTTTCTTATGATCAGAATGATTGTTCTTATGCCACCTTCTTTCAGTGTCAGGAGCTTCTATTGAATCTACAGTGAAATACATTGTCGATGTCTCTGTATCTTGCAAGAGCTAATCTTTCACATGCAGGCAATGGTAGTTCCTGTATAAGAATCTTATGAATTCTGTGTCTGTGACAAGCTTATCAAAATATATTTTATAATCCCAATATCCCTGCAAAATATCACAAATGATACCATCACTCTGGTAGTATATTAGGGGTGCCAATAATTTTGACCTGACTGCCCACTGTTGTTTGGCCAAACAAAGTCTATCAGAAAGGGAGCCTGAAATTCATTGATATTATTGTAACTATTGGCTGCTCTTTTGTACCACATATATGCAGTATCTTTCAATTTGTCACACAGAGATCAGTTTTTTGTTTCTCAGAGTGCATTGTTGAGAAATGTCTGAATTGGCACATTAAAGCAATAAGTTGCATTCCTTGAGTGTGGAACTCACATGAACCAATATGGTATCAATAATCTTGTTTGGCATTGCACTCAGCATATCGTAACATTTCTCTTGTACCTTGCTATTATTTCTAGCATTTGATGGTCAAAACTGTTTGCTGCATGTCATCAAATTTTGTGGCCAGCTCCATTCATTATTCATGTATGCCAACTACCATTTTAATGAGTCAAAGTTTACACTGTAAAAATCACTTTTTTACCATTATAATCTCCACCTAAGGAAGGCAGAAAGGTGGAAGGAGTATATAGAGGGTTTATACAAGGGCGATATACTTGAGGACAATATTATGGAAATGGAAGAGGATGTAGATGAAGACGAAATGGGAGATAAGATACTGCGTGAAGAGTTTGACAGAGGACTGAAAGACCCGAGTCGAAACAAGGCCCCGGGAGTAGACAACATTCCATTAGAACTACTGATGGCCTTGGGAGAGCCAGTCATGACACAACTCTACCATCTGGTGAGCACGATGTATGAGACAGGCGAAATACCCTCAGACTTCAAGAAGAATATAATAATTCCAATCCCAAAGAAAGCAGGTGTTGACAGATGTGAAAATTACCGAACTATCAGTTTAATAAGTCACAGCTGCAAAATACCAATGCAAATTATTTACAGACGAATGGAAAAACTGGTAGAAGCCGACCTCGGGGAAGATCAGTTTGGATTCCGTAGAAATGTTGGAACACGTGAGGCAATACTAACCTTACGACTTATCTTAGAAGAAAGATGAAGAAAAGGCAAACCTAGGTTTCTAGCATTTGTAGACTTAGAGAAAGCTTTTGACAATGTTGACTGGAATACTCTCTTTCAAATTCTGAAGGTGGCAGGGGTAAAATACAGGGAGCGAAAGGCTATTTACAATTTGTACAGAAACCAGAGGGCAGTTATAAGAGTCGAGGGGCATGAAAGGGAAGCAGTGGTTGGGAAAGGAGTGAGACAGGGTTGTAGCCTGTCCCCGATGTTATTCAATCTGTATATCGAGCAAGCAGTAAAGGAAACAAAAGAAAAATTCGGAGTAGGTATTAAAATTCATGGACAAGAAGTAAAAACTTTGAGGTTCGCCGATGACATTGTAATTCTGTCAGAGACAGCAAAGGACTTGGAAGAGCAGTTGAACGGAATGGTCAGTGACTTGAAAGGAGGATATAAGATTAATATCAACAAAAGCAAAATGAGGATAATGGAATGTAGTCAAATTAAGTCGGGTGATGCTGAAGGAATTAGATTAGGAAATGAGACACTTAAAGTAGTAGATGAGTTTTGCTATCTGGGGAGCAAAGTAACTGATGATGGTCGAAGCAGAGAGGTTATAAAATGTAGACTGGCAACGGCAAGGAAAGCATTTCTGAAGAAGAGAAATTTGTTAACATTGAGTACAGATTTAAATGTCAGGAAGTCATTTCTGAAAGTATTTGTATGGAGTGTAGCCATGTATGGAAGTGAAACATGGACGATAAATAGTTTAGACAAGAAGAGAATAGAAGTCTTTGAAATGTGGTGCTACAGAAGAATGCTGAAGATTAGATGGGTAGATCTCATAACTAATGAGGAGGTATTGAACAGAATTGGGGAGGAGTTTGTGGCACAACTTGACAAAAAGAAGGGACCGGTTGGTCTGACATGTTCTGAGGCATCAAGGGATCACAAATGTAGCATTGGAGGGTAGCGTGGAGGGTAAAAATTGTAGAGGAAGACCAAGAGATGAATACACTAAGCAGATTCAGAAGGATGTAGGTTGCAGTAGGTACTGGGAGATGAAGAAGCTTGCACAGGATAGAGTAGCATGGAGAGCTGCATCAAACCAGTCTCAGGACTGAAGACAACAACAACTACTGTTTCCACCAAAATTTCTGAATCAGTTTCTGTATTAAAATGCACAGTTGAATTGCCCTGTGTACTGATACCTCATAAAGTTAGGGTAGTATCTCCACTGTTAGCATTCATTGTTAATGGTAGCATGTGGCCTATTATTTGTAAAATTCACATCTGTTCACAGCTTATAGATCACAAATTATCACTTCTTCCCAACATTGTTTTTAGAAAAACAGGGTACTGCTGTGCTTAAATGCTGTGCAGCTGCAATTTACTGTAGTTCTGCTGCATCAGTTGCATCTGAAGATTCCGCCAAAGTTGTTGTCTGACACACACATTGCCAGATGTAAGGTGGCTGCAGAATTTCTTGACTTCCAAAAACCTTTATACTCAATACCATACCAACATTTATTAATGAAAGTACAATCATATGTAGTATTAAATTAAGTTCTGATTGATTTGATGATTTCTTGGTATTTAGGATACAGAATTTTGTTATTGTCAGATTGTCATGGGCTGAAATAGAATTAACTTCACTCATGCCCCAGGGAACCGTGCTGGGTGAGATGGGCACAAGTTTTTCCGCTGTGTTATTGATTTTAAAAAAGGAAACTATTTTATTACTAGAAAAATCCATCACTTGCTTGATGTAAAAATGAAGAAGTGTACATAGTTGTGCATTTTGGTAAAATTGAGTAGAAAGGTTATTTCGACGGTTAGAAATATCTTTTTTTATATATGAAGGTTTATTATGGGCACGTTCTGTTGCAGTTGTTCTGTTTATTAGCCTGAGTTATTCCTTATGGGCTCCTTGCAGTGATGAGGACTGAAGACTGTAGTGCTCCACTTGATGTCAGCACAAATGCAGCAAAGCAATTTGGGCATACGCAGCTCCAAGGAATATCAGCAACTCTAACATAATCTGTAGCAATAATGTCCCCCCCCCCCCCCTCCCCCTCTCTCTCGCTCTCTCTGCATACCGCATGACTGCCAGATGCCACAACTTCTTACGAAATTCAAGTGGCATGCAACACAACTGTCAGATCTGTTTGTTCAGATGTAGACTCATTCACACCTCAGTCATGTTGTTGTTATGGTCTTCAGTCCTGAAACTGGTTTGTTGCAGCTCTCCATGCTACTCTATCTTGTGCAAGCTTCTTCATCTCCCAGTACTTACTGCAACCTACATCCTTCTGAATCTGCTTAGTGTATTCATCTCTTGGACTCCCTCTACGATTTTTACCCTCCACGCTGTCCTCCAATCCTAAATTAGTGATCCCTTAATACCTCAGAACATGTCCTACCAACCGATCCCTTCTTCTAGTCAAGTTGTGCCACAAACTCCTCTTCTCCCCAATTCTATTCAATACCTCCTCATTAGTTATGTGATCTACCCATCTAATCTTCAGCATTCTTCTGTAGCACCACATTTCAAAAGCTTCTATTCTCTTCTTGTCCAAATTATTTATCGTCCATGTTTCACTTCCATACATGGCTACACTCCATTCAAATACTTTCAGAAATAACTTCCTGACACTTAAATCTATACTCGATGTTAACAAATTTCTCTTCTTCAGAAACGCTTTCCTTGCCATTGCCAGTCTACATTTTATATCCTCTCTACTTCAACCATCATCAGTTATTTTGCTACCCAAATAGCAAAACTCCTTTACTACTTTAAGTGTCTCATTTCCTAATCTAATTCCCTCAGCATCACCCGACCCAACTCGACTACACTCCATTATCCTCGTTTTGCTTTTGTTGATGTTCATCTTACATCCTCCTTTCAAGACACTGTCCATTCTGTTCAACTGCTCTTCCAAGTCCTTTGCTGTCTCTGACAGAATTACAATGTCATCGGCGAACCTCAAAGTTTTTATTTCTTCTCCATGGATTTTAATACCTACTTTGAATTTTGTTTCCTTTACTGCTTGCTCAATATACAGATTGAATAACATCGGGGAGAGGCTACAACCCTGTCTCACTCCTTTCCCAACCACTGCTTCCCTTTCATGCCCCTCGACTCTTATAACTGCCACCTGGTTTCTGTACAAATTGTAAATAGCCTTTCGCTCCCTGTATTTTACCCCTGCCACCTTCAGAATTTGATAGAGAGTATTCCAGTCAACATTGTCAAAAGCTTTCTCTAAGTCTACAAATGCTAGAAATGTAGGTTGGCCTTTCCTTAATCTATTTTCTAAGATAAGTCATAGGGTCAGTATTGCCTTACGTGTTCCAACATTTCTGCGGAATCCAAACTGATCTTCGCCGAGGTCGGCTTCTACCAGTTTTTCCATTCGTCTGTAGAGAATTCACTTTAGTATTTTGCAGCTGTGACTTATTAAACTGATAGTTCGGTAATTTTCACATCTGTCAACACCTGCTTTCTTTGGGATTGGAATTATTATATTCTTCTTGAAGTCTGAGGGTATTTCGCCTGTCTCATACATCTTGCTCACCAGATGGTAGAGTTTTGTCAGGACTGGCTCTCCCAAGGCCGTCAGTAGTTCCAATGGAATGTTGTCTACTTCCGGGGCCTTGTTGCGACTCAGATCTTTCAGTGCTCTGTCAAACTCTTCATGCAATATCGTATCTCCCATTTCATCTTCATCTACATCCTCTTCCATTTCCATAATATTGTCCTCAAGTACATCACCCTTGTGTAGACTGTCTATATACTCCTTCCACTTTTCTGCTTTCCCTTCTTTGGTTAGGACAGGGTTTCCATCTGAGCTCTTGATATTCATATATTCATACAAGTGGCTCTCTTTTCTCCAAAGGTCTCTTTAATTTTCCTGTAGGCGGTATCTATCTTACCCCTAGTGAGATAAGCCTCTACATCCTTACATTTGTCCTCTAGCCATCCCTGCTTAGCCATTTTGCACTTCCTGTCGATCTCATTTTTGAGACGTTTGTATTCCCTTTTGCCTGCATCATTTACTGCGTTTTTATATTTTCTCCTTTCATCAATTAAATTCAATATTTATTCTGTTACCCAAGCGTTTCTACTAGCCCTTGTCTGTTTACCTACTTGATCCTCTGCTGCCTTGACTACTTCATCCCTCAGAGCTACTCATTCTTCTTCTACTGTATTTCTTTCCCCCATTCCTGTCAATTGTTCCCTTATGCTCTTCCTGAAACTCTGTACAACCTCTGGTTTAGTCAGTTTATCCAGGTCCCATCTCCTTAAATTCCCACATTTTTGCAGTTTCTTCAGTTATAATCTACAGTTCATAACCAATACATTGTGGTCAGAGTCCACATCTGCCCCTGGAAATGTCTTACAATTTATAACTGAACAATATTCACAAGTGTTCATTCAAGTCCTGATAATATTTTAGAACAGTGCAAAGTGAGTAACAATTGGAATTGCTCAACTCGTGCAGATACCTGTGTGTAGGAATACGAAACTGAATGATCACATGGGTTCAGCCATAGGTAAAGCAGGTAGCAGACTTCAGTTCAGTGGTAGAATATGGAGGAAATGCTGTCAGTCTATACAAGAGATTGCTTACAAATCACTCATGTGATCTATCCTATAATATTGCTCAAGTGTGAGAACCTTACCAACAGGACTAATGTGTGACTTGTGTACGTAAGTTCACTCATAGGTGTTCATGAGTTAGTGACTATATTGTTAATTCTTTTCTTACAAAATTTTCATCAGAAGAAAAACACGACACAGTGGAATATTATTATTGCACATAAATACTTTAGGGTTAAAGGAACCACTCACCAAAAAGCTGAGGCACTGAGTTGTCGACAACTCAGCACTTCCGCTTTTCGGAGAGTCTCCTTTAATTCTAATGTATTTATGTTCAACGAGAAGTTCTCCACAACATTATTACGCATGAGATATTAACCATCCGAGAACTAAGCTTGGACTCTAGTATGTAGATGTGGTTCAAGTGAATTCTAGTTGCGAACTATCAGTGGTACTGAACTACATGGTGTTTATGATCCCCTGAGTGACCGGGAGATGTTATCACGACTGTTTTGAAGCAAGCACTAACTATTTACTGCCTAGAAGGGTTATATAAAGACTGGCATATGAATATTTTGTGAATACGGTAATAACATTTTAGTTTACGGCACTGCAAGAGTCATATTTAGGAGGTGTGTCAACAGTAATTTGATTTAGCTGCGTGTTATTTGCTCATAATATTTATACTTAGTGTGCTGTTGGAACAACTTCAATCACCAATCTTTCTTTAATAACAAAGTTTTTAAGCAAAACTAAACATACCATTAGAATCAGCAGATTGTACACTGTTATATATTGATATTTATTGTCACAGAAGCCTACTGCTACATTCTTCTTGTATTGAATCATATTATTTTTCTTTTCTTATATGTAAGCTATATGTAAACTGAATGAGCTATAAACTAAAGACACCACCAAAAGTAAATTAACAAGTTGTTTTGTGGCAAGGATAATGTTTTGATACATCATCAAATATCTACATGAAACAAAGTAAAAAAAAAAAAATGCTCTTCAATTTATTAATTCATGTATCTTCACCCTTTTGTTTTGGGAAGTGGTACCGTATGAATGTATGCTTGGATCTGTCGTACCAGCATTGTTAAAAATGTTTATTTTAACTGTTTGTTAAAAGTATTATAAAAAGTTATTAGAAAAGGAATATTTATTCACTGAGTTATAAGTTCAACTCCTATCTGTTCATCACTTCACTCGCCATAAAGATCCTGCATCAAGAGGTTCATTGCAGACAAAAATAATTAACGTCACATCTGGAGGAGCGTTCCTGCAATGACATTGTCATGCTCAAGGCTAAACGCAGTAGAATTAATGTGAAGGTAATGACTCAGACTTGATGAGCAGCTATTGAACTTTGTTTATTTATGCTGAAAATATTCTGCTTCGTGTGTTTAAGAACTTATAGACAGACCAACAGTTTGAATGGTTACTCTGACTGTTTGGTACTGCACACAACTGGAAGCAGCAGTATGTAATGCAAATTGTGTTTATTGAGCTTAAATGTACTGATATTCGAGGTGTATTGATACTGGTATCAGTTAAAGTTCACTGAAGATTGTGCACAGATTCATAAATTACCATCAGAATTTTCTCAACTATTCTTTCCAATCAATTTTTCCAATTATTCAAACAATTACTAATCCATTTGTATTTCCACATCCCCATATATACTCCATTTCACTAGTTTTGTTGTTCAGTACTATATGGATATCACTGTATAATGGCCTTGGGGGCTGAAACAATTTGCGATGTCTAAAATAAAAAGTGCAACTAGTACTGAAATTTTGTTAAAAATTTTAGAATGAATTGTCAAGTGTGTTATAAGGAATCTCCTTCACAAACTTTATTCCAATAACCTACCAATTGATCAAAGCTTTTCACTTGCTGTACCTGTGGTTGAGCATATGTGATCATTTCATTTCATATACCCACAAATTATTACAACGAGGTATTTATATCAGTTGAATGATTCCAACTGCAACTCATTTATATTCTAATCACAGGTTACTACATACTTATGTTTTTAATGTGGAAAATTTTATATTTCTGCAGATCTGACACATGTTGCCAATATTTGTACCACTTTCAAATATTATCTAAATTTCACTGTGAAGCCTTTTTCACGCAGCAGTTCATTACAGATAACTTCATCATCTGCAAAAGACTGAGATTGCTATTAGTATTGTGTATCATACCAACTCATTCACATTGTTCTGTCATAACCACACTCAAGACCAAATCTGAAAGCAGGGTCAGAAAGTACGTTTTTTACAAACCCCATTATACAGCCAGAACTAAAGTGACCTCCTGCATGGAGAGTGCAGCTGTTTATACAAACATGGAATATTCCAGGCTGCCAGTATTTATACAAATATAAAATATTCCAGAATATACAAAAATAAGATATTTCAAGAACTTTCCAGAAATGATAAACAATAAATAACAAATAACTGCAGTTGGTTGGGTTTGAACTGGCAACCAACAGCACACCAGCCAGCGACACAGACCACTATGCCCCACTACATGCACTATTGATCATGGCAGTTTGCAACATGATAAGAAATAGTAGCAACACAATTCCCTGTAGTACACCAAAATTTATTCCTACATCTATCAGTGACTAATCATCCACGATAATATACTATGTTCACTTTATCAAGAAATCCTGAACCCAGCGACAAATATTGTTTGATCCAATATGATAATGCTTTTTTTTTATAAACATTGGTGTAGTACAAAGTCAATGGGCTTTTGGAAGTTGAGAAATTTTGCATCTAGCTGATTGCCTTGATTCATGGCTTTCATATATCATGTGAATAAAGTGAAAGTTGGGTTCTGTGTGACCATTGTTTTAGAAATCTATTTTGGTTGGCATGGAGGAGGTTATTTTGTTCAAAATACCTCATTATTTCTGAGCTCAGAATATGTTCTTAGATTCTGTGAGAATATTATGAAAAGGATAGATTTCTACTTGCCATATAATGGAGATGCCAAGTCATAGACAGGCACTATTAAAAGATTAGATTAGATTCAGTTTTCGTTCCATAGACCCAAAAAATGAGATGATTCTCATGGGTGTGGAACATGTCAGAAAGTATAACATAAAACATTTGAATATAATATTTACTATCCTAATCATTTGTCAGGTGACATTCGAAAATAAGTTAATACAATACAGTAAACTGGTACAGCTAATATTTACAGAATTAACACACTCTCAGAATGAAACACAGTTATCCATTATAAATAAATTTATCATACACAAAATAATTAATCTTGACTGTTGTGACCAAGTGTTGTCAAAAATGAAATCTAACAGATATTTTTACTTTAGCTGACTTAAGTCTCTATTAAGATATTCATCTGTGGAATAGAAGGAGTTGCCCCTCAAAAAGTCTTTCAAACTCTTTTTAAACCGTGCTTCATCTGAAACCAAGTTTGCAATGGTTGCTGGCAATTTATTAAAAATGTTTGTTCTTAAATATTGGGCCCCTTTCTGGACCAAGGCAAGTGATTTTAGGCCTTTATGTAGATTCTTCTTATTCCTAGTATTGATAGTGTGTACTGAGCAATTGGTTGGGAACAGAGATGTATCACTTGCAACAAATTTCATTAAGGAATAAATGTACTGAGAAGCAGTGGTTAGAATACAAAGTTTCGTGAACATGTTTCTACATGATGTTCTTGAATGTACACCACAAATGATTCTTATCACACGATTTTGCACCCTAAAAACTTTTGCTCGGTTTGATGAGTTGTCCCAGAATATGTTCTCATACAACATAATAGAATGAAAGTAAGCAAAGTATTCAAGTTTTTTATATTTATATCTCCTACATCTGACATCATTCACACGGCAAATACAGACTTGTTTAGTCACTTAAGCAAATCCCAACTGAATTTATTACCAAGTTGTAATCCCAGAAATTTAACACATCAACCTCTTCAATCTGCATGTCTTCATATGTTATACTCATGCTGGAAGAAAATCTCTTACAGCTTCAGAACTGCATATAGTGGGTCTTCTCAAAGTTTAATGACAAAGAATTAGCTTTAAACCACTTATTAATGTCAGTGAAAATTTGATTAGCAGCTGGTTCTAAATCCGTACTTGACTTGCTACTTATTGCAATGTTTGTATCATCTGCAAACAAAACAAACGTCGCATCTGGCAATGTAACAGATGAGAGGTCATTAATACAAAAGCAATGGATCCAAAATGGAACCTTGAGGAACACCACGTGCAAATAATTCCCAGTCAGATGAAGACTGACTGCTTACTGTACAGGTATTTCACAACAACACCCTTTTTTTCCTGTTAGATAGATAAGACTCAAACCATTTCGCAGCATTGCTGGTGACACCATAATACTCTAATTTACTTAGGAAAATGCTGTGGTTCACACAGTCAAAGGCTTTTGACATGCCACAGAAAATGACAGTAGCCTGTAATTTATTATCTAATGAATTAAGTACATTCTCACTGTAGGTGTAAATAGCTTTCTCTATATCAGAACCCTTCAGAAATCCAAACTGTGACTTGGACATATGTTATTTGCAGTCAGATGCTTAAGTAAACTCTTGAACTCAACCTTTTCAAATATTTTTGAGAAAGCCGGCAAAAGTGAAATTGGTCAATAGTTTGATGGTATCTCTTTATTCCCCTTCTTGTAAAGAGGCTTAACTTCAGTATATTTTAGCCAGTCTGGAAATGTTCTACTGATACAAGATTGATTACACAAATAACTTAAGATAGAACTTAACTCACATGAGCACTCTTTGATTAACTTTGTTGATATGTTATCATATCCACTGGAATATTTAGATTTTAATGATTTTATGGTGGATGCTAATTCTTTGGGAGATGTGAGTGCCATTTCCATTTTACTGAAGTTATTTTTAAAGACTGGTCTCAGATACTCCATTGCACTGTTCACTGAGCCTGCTAACCCCAAGCTCTCAGTAACAGAAATGAAGTAGTTGTTTAAGAGGTTTGCAACACTAACTGTACTTGTTACCAAAGTTTCATTTATTTTTAGAGATATCTGTTCCTCTTCCTTTTTGGCCCCACCTGTCTCTGTCTTCACAATATCCCATTGCAGTATTCTTTGTAATGCATTACAATTCTAACCTCAGAGCTGTTCCTAGGTAGTAGATAGTCTTCTTTTTGTCCCACATGATATCTTTATTCCTTGTGTAATCCACGGTTTATTTTTTGACTTGTGTGTGAGTTGAGTTACCTTTAGGGGAAAACAATTCTCAAAAGTGGAGGCAACTTTATTAATGAATGTTTTGTATTTTCCATTTGAGTCAGATGTTTTGTAAACAACTATCCAGTCCATGGCTTTGAGCAGTTTCCTGAATTTCTCAATTTTTGACTTATTTATTACCCTCCTGTACTCAGATTTAATAGATTTTTTATCCTGATAAGTTTCAACATTTAACACAAGATGCTGCATGTCATGATCAGATAGCCCATTTACTATTGGTTTTGTGATATGACTTTTTTCCCTATATTTGTCTACAAAGATTTTATCAATAGCAGTCTCAAAGCATTTACATATCCTAGTAGCAAAGCTTGCAGTAGGAACTAAATTGAATAATGTTATTACTGATTGCAATAATTGTTCACTGACAGAGCTTTTCAATAAATCCCCACTAAAATCTCCAGCAACCACTATTTCCTTGTTTTTTGCTATAAGGTGGGACAGCAGAGCTTCCAGATTTTTTTATGAAGAGGTTAAAATTTGTTGAAGGAGTTCTTTATCTACCTACTGTTATAAAGGACTATGAAATACTACTTCTGTTGCACAAGCTTTTAAGTGCTGCTCTGAGCAAAATTTATTAATATCATTATTCTTGAAATCAAAACAGTTTCTGACAAATATGGCAACTCCACCTTTCTCCATATTTCCTCTACCGGTATAAGAAGCTAACGTGAATCCTGTAACATTTAACATATCTATACCAGTGTTCACATGATGTTCAGAGAGGTAGATTATATCAACTGGTTTGCTCAACTCTAATTCTTCAACACAAATAACCAACTCATTAAGCTTACCCCGTAGTCCTCGGATATTGTGGTGCAATAGTGATAGCTGATTTTGTGCACTGGCTGAATTATAACTGGATGAACATAATTTTCCCACCAATTTTTGAGTATCTTTAGTTTCAATCAGAAGCTGTCTGCGTGAATTGTGTACATTAAAATTTGGTTTCTGGCTGCCTTTTTTTTATCAGTGTGAATGTCATTTTCCGCCTATCTCTGAACAACTTTTGTTTCTGCCCTTCCTGTCACTTGAAACCACTGGTACTTTACCACTTGTGACAGTGCGCCCCCCTCCCCCCCCCCCCTCCCCCTTAAGTTATTTGCTATTAGCCCAGACAGTTTTCCCTTCTCTTTCCTGTTGAGGTGAAGGCTACGCCTAGCGTAGTCCCACCTGCTGATAGAGTCAACACAACCACACCGATATGAGGCCCCATGCCCGATCCAAGCAGCCGTTCCACCTCTAAATTAACTGTCCTAGCAGAAGAGTTTGAATGAGGCCGGTCATGGTGACTCAGAACAGACACAAGCCCAACACCAGTATGTCTCGTTGCTGAAGCTATCTTTACGAGGTCACTCTCAATTGAATAATTTCGGTTCATATCTATGCTGTTGCCCGCCACACCCACTGTTACCATGGTGTCTTCCTTTGTGAAGTCTTTACAAAGTGAACGTACATCCTCTATCACTGGACCCAGACTTGCACTAGGTTTAAGAAAAGGTTGTGACCTGGTAATCTGACCCTAGTTCATCCTGCAACAGTTGGCCAACACGTCTACCATGTGAACTACCTAACAATGAAACTTTCTTCTTCTTTGCAGATTTTTCTGACTTCTTACTTTTCAAACACTTTTTGAAATTTTGTTGTGTCCTGTCTACTCCTACATCTATTTGTGGCTCATCAGTTTCCAACTGTGACAACAGATCAAACCTGTTTTCCACATTCATAACCACACTGTCTGAAAACGTCCTATTCCTATTTCTTCTATAACCTGTTGTCACTTCCCACCTGTCTTTTCCCTTCTCCCCCATTAACCTTTCCAGATCTAGTTCCACCTGAAGGGCAACAATCTTCTCCTCCTGTTCCACTATCTTCCTATCTCTACAGCAAATTCGGCACAACCAATGAGCCTTGTTTATTTCCCCAATTCCCACACCTCTACAGTCACCCACGTGAAAGAAACTGCAACAACCCTCACACCACACCCCAGAACTAACAATCCTATGTCAAGTCATACACTTCTCACTCATGGCAAACAAATATTAGCTTTAGTCTGAGTTAAAACAAGAATAACTTTGTTCATTACTCAATTAATATATTAAATTTCATAGAAATTGTAGGCCTAAATTTCGGATACTAATTTAAAACTTCTGGAGAAACAAAAACGATGTAACCTGTATTGTTTATGTGACAAAACAAAAAGTAAACAAAAAACTGAGCCTACACTGTATAAAGTTTCCGCTTATTTCAGTACTTTTCACTTCATCTATCTACTAGAGAGTCAAATGGATTGTGTATAAGAATACACTAACAAGTCAACTTTACTTTATTGAAATAATCATGGAACTTGCAGTATATCACAATGTAAACAAATCCTAGTCCAATGAAATGTTTTCTTTTTTCAGAAAACTACACAAAAATGTGAATCCTTCAATTGATAGCTTACAATAGGTATTACTTTACTAATTATGGTGTAATATTTCCTTAGTTGTTATTACGCAGTTAAACACTTATCTTTATGAGAGCTGTAAATGCGCATGACCCACCAACCAAGTTGTTTTGTTAGCCAAACATGTTTTCTTTAGCATTCTCTGTCTGTAGTCTGTAACCCTCCTGCTACAATAAGCACTGATTAATACTTGTGGTCTTACCAGGCACAATCTAGTGGTTTAATAACTGTGTAGTGTAAAGTTATGCCATCTTTAGTACAGGGATTGTGACTGCCATATTCAGATGCAAGCAGTTGCTGACCCTTCACTTACAGCTCCAGATGGTGCTGGCTTTGGTCACACCACTTTGTTGCCATTGGGCATCAGTGTGGGGAGCTGGATGTTGGGATCCGAGGCACATATCACATGTCCCCCCAGCCAATCTACCACTGTGATTACCCACACTTATGTTGATGTTCCACCCATCATTGAGTGGGAGCTCATTCCAAGATGCAGAAACAAGGAGAAGGCTTTTCAAGCAACCAGTCGATAGTCCTCCCTTGTTCGTCTGACAACCAGGTTTCAGGTGCTATCTGTGTCTAGTATAAAGATTCTGAGCCAAATGCAGTTGCTTGTACTTTTTAGAGGAAGCCTCTAAATCTGCAGGATCTGGGCAGTCACAGAGGTTGGGATTATTTAAAAATGCTGGGGGGGGGGGGGGGGAGAGTCATCCCAAACATGGAGTGGTTCCTTCTGGACGCCAAGAAGAGAACTGGGTGCAGCCAGTTGCATGTGGTGGCACATGTTGTTACTAATGATAAGTGCTTCTATGGATCTGAAGGGATCTCCTCTCTGGTTTTGGGTGGCTATCTGAATTGGTAAACACTGCCAGTCTTCCTTTCAAGATGAAGGCAGAGGTCATCATCTTTAGCATCGTCGATGGGACTCATTGTGGACCTTTGGTACAGAGTCACATGGGGGGTCTGAATTGGAGACTCAGACGGTTCTGCAAATGTGTAGGCTGCAGATTCCTCGACTTGTTCGAAAGGGTGGTGAGTATTGTATAAGATAATGTACACATCATGGTTCATAAAATTACCATTAACAGAGAAGCCAGTGTGACTAGAAAACACAAAAAAATACTGAATGAGAGTTACACATTAGGTACTGAGCTGAAGAAAAGTATATTGCATATAGCACACACACAAAAAAAAAAAAAAAAATAAATAAATAAATAAATAAAATTACAGTTGAACCTACTTGTGAAAACATAGTTCAACACTCGCTTGACATGACACATAACTTCCAAGGTTAGAAGACAAGGTGTTGTAGACACAACTTACACGAGATGACCAAATACGACAACTTATTATAGTGTAAACTGCTGTAGAAATTGCAAATACGCTGAACATCCCTTTATGTGTAAGCTGGGTTTGCTCATTGAGGGTACTGTCTGGATGTTGCAACTTGCATGTCATGATTTCTAGCTCTTCCAGAACTGGTCCTGCCAAATGCATGGCTATATCTTACTTAGGATTACAAATGGCACCTTGTTCTCTGAACATAGTTTGAAATCTTCTTCCTGTCTGTGCAATGTATCTACACACACACACACACACACACACACACACACACACACACACACACACTCTGTGGACAAACCAATGCTCTCCATAATGAACTCAACATTGTGTGCAATTTTTAGTTACGTATTCAGTGGATCTAACACTGACAGACCTGTAATATTTCCTTCATTTATTGGACATGGGACCAAAATTCAGGATTCTGCAGTAGTTCTTCTTGGCCATCTCAATGTCTAGCCTGATGAGGGTACTACCCTGTTTTCCCTTAGTCCTCTTTTGTTTCATTTTTTTAAACATCATCTTACATGTCTTGCTTTTAGTGTTTGCTCTATACCAGACCTATCTTCGTTAATGCCATTCATAAAGTAATGTGGTTTTAGTGCTATTAATAGCAGGTGACACTTGGGAGAATTCATGGGGGTGCGCCTATGTTGTTAGCTACAATTTCTTCAATTGTCCCTCCTGGCTCCAGTATCAGTTCTGGTCCCGGCCATTCCCTGATGTTTATGGGTGCTGAGGCATCTTACTGTGGTTCGCACAACTGTCTGTTGACTGGACTTGCTGGACATCCACAACATGAAGTGTGCTGGGCACTAATATGGTAAGCTACTGTTCAGGCTCACAGATTGGCATTTTACACCATTTATGCCTTTATTTTAATTTCTTAAGCTCATGACACATATCTAGTCATTTTCAGTTGTTGGTTCATAGGTTACAATAGGCTGGCAGTGAGACTTTATTAACTGTTACATTCAAGATTTTTCTGGTTAGCCCCCATTTACCAATGTGGTACAGGGTGACTCGGAGAAGCTTTTCTAGCCTCAACCGCACAGCACATGGGATCTCACATGCTACATGGTAAATTTGTTGGAGTTTTTAGATGACAGATACAATTTTCTCACATGCAATCAAGATATGACCTGATGTTCTCATTTGTACAGACCCTTTTAATGTTAATTATTTTTATATAGACACCCTCGTAGATTCCCTTGCTTTTTGTAGTGTCTGAAGCTGGTATTCACATCATGAAACCCAGGCTATGTGTATGATTTTGTTGAAACAAAGGATTTGTCAAGTACAGCTCAAGAGGATTTTTTCCTCATGAAATATTAAATGCAATTAGTTGTGGCATGTTTGTTGCTGTTAAAAGGAGTCTATCCTGTAGAAAAGTTGAAGTAGGTAGTTCCTGTGAACTAGTATGGGTAGGCGTTTTATTTGACAACCAGAATAAATTAATAATGGATTCCTTTTATCTACCACCCAACTCAGATAAATACAGTAGCTGAACAGTTCAAAGGAGACTTTGAGTCTCATTTCAAATAGGTACCCTACCATACAATTATCCTTGATGGTGACTTCAATCTACCATTGATTATGTTGGTGAAAATACATGTTTAAAGTCAGTAGTATACATAAAACATTGTCTGAAATCATACTGAATGTTTTCTCCAAAAATTATTTTGAACAATTAGTTCAGGAGCCCACTCAAAGTCTAAATGGTGTGAAAATGTACTTGATCTTGTAGAAACAATAATTCTTAGTAAATAGGGAGCATTATGATGGGAGTCATGAACACATGTTCATTGCAGTGAGACTGAATACCATAACAACCAAACCAACCAAAAATCAAAACATATCTATTTCAAAAAGCAAATAAAAATTCACTTGATGTCTATGTAAGAGACATTTCCACTTCTTTCAAGTTATGTAAGTGTATATCAGACTTGGTTTAAATTCCAAGAAATAAGATTGGCAGTTATGGAGAGACTTATACCAAATAAATTAATAAGAGACAAAACTTATTCAGTATGGTACACAAAACAAGACAGATCACTGTTGCAGAGGCAAAGAAAAAACCATGCCAAATTTAAAAGAATGCAAGATCCTTAAAATTGGTGAAGTTTTACAGAAACTGAAAATTTAGTATGGACCCTAATTTGAGATGCTTTTAATAGTTTCCACACCAAAAGCCTACCTCAAAATCTGGCAGAAAATCCATAGAGATTATCGTCATATCTAAAGTACGAGGATGGTTTGAAAAGTTCTCGGAATCACCACAAGAGGTCAGCGCTAGCATAAGGAGTTATTGATGTGATATTCATTGGACTGTTGCCTGTGAACCTGCGCCACATCAATGCTCTTGGAAGAAAGCTGTGGTGGTGACGTGGCTCTGTTGTTGATCCCGCATATTGATTTGCGAAGATGGAAAAAAAATCGAGATTCGAGCATTGATTAAATACTTAGTAAAGAAAGGTTTGAAAGCAGAGGACATTCATTCTGATTGCCAGAATACATTGGGGGGACTCTGCTCCTTCATATTCAACTGTTACCAAGTGGATAAATGAATTTAAATTTAGGTGGGAGAGCTTAGATGATGAACCATGCAGTGGTCAGCCAAGATGTGTCATGATCCAGAAATAATTGCAAAATGCGCAAAATGGTCATGGAGGGTCGCCAATTGAAAGTGCGTGAAATTGCTCACACTTGCCAGATGTCATCTGAAAGGGTATATCGAATTTTAACTGAAAAATTAGAAATGAAAAAATTATCTGTAAGATGGGTGCCGCGACTTGATATGCGCCCACACACATGTGCCATCGCCGTGGCAAAATTACATGAACTAAGGTATGAATTGTTGCCCCACCCACCTTATTCACCTGATATTGATCTGTCAGATTTCCATCTCTTCTAAAAACTGAAAATTTTTCTTGGAGGATGAAGATTCACTTCAAACAAAAAATTGATAGCCGGAGTTGACAACTATTTTGCAGGCCTGGAAGAAATTCATTTTCCAGATGGTATCAAGGCACTGGAACATCATTGGACCAAGTGCATTAATCTGCAAGGAGACTGCATTGAAAAATTAAAAAAAATGTGTCAGTGATATAAGTACTTTTTTTCTACTCTGTTTCAAGAACTTTTCAAATCACCCTCATACACCAGCAGCAAGGCAGAATCAATAACCACTGCATGACAGCTATGGTAATATTACTGATGACACTACCACTAAAGTGGAGTTACTAAATAAAAGTTTTCAAAATCCCTTTACCAAAGAAGACATAGTAAATATTCCAAAATTGGAATCAAGAACTGCTGTCAACAAGAGTAACTTAGAAGTAGATATCCTCATTGTGGCAGAGCAGCTTAAAGCATTTAATAAAGGCAAGTCCTCCAGGCCAGACGGTATACCAGCTAGATTCCTTTCAGAGTATGCTGATATGATAGCTCCATACTTAACAATCATATACAACCACTCACTTGATGAAAGGTCCATAACTAAACACATGTTACGTCAGTGCTCAAAAAATAAGTAGGAGTAATCTGTTGACTTGCAGACCCAAATCACCGAAGTCAACTTTTGAGCAGCCATCATAGGTTGTTTGCAGCTTATGGTGTCATTTACCATCTAGTAAAGTCATCTGATGATCAAAACCACTTGCAAGATGTATAGAACATGATGTACTTGTACTGAAAATTTAGACTGAAACTAATAAGAACGAAAAAGTTAATAAAATTGTTGGATGATATGAACACAGCAGTAGAATTAAATACTGAACTTTTTAGTATTTGTTTCTGCTTTGCTGCTGATGTCCTGTCATTCGTAATGTGTTGCTGTAAGAAATTGTAGCGATCTTGCTGCATCATGAAAATCTAAATGAAAGTTCAGGAGTTGCAATAAATTCTGTTATTACTGCATATGTGGTGTGTAGCAATGGACTATTGACATTACAAACTGATTACATCTTGACTGTAAAAACACTACACTGTGCATAATGACAGTGCTGTTGCACATCTGTTTATACTTGTAGTAACAATCAATAGTATTGTTTACTTGTAGTAACAATCAATAGTATTGTTTAAAATAGAAATTTACAAAATTATGATAGAAAATTAATGCACAAAGATAATCTGTGGGCACCATAATTTAGGTACATTATTTCCTGATGAGTATGTGTAGGTAGTTAGTGAAATAAACAATTTAGAAGTGTTAAACACAATAATATATAGAAATTAACAATGCAAATTACATTTGATTAATTTATAAACAAAATATAGGTTGCAAATTAAACATGATTTCTTTTAATAGTAGCCACATAGTTCATAGTGATTGCTAGGGCTGAAAATCAGCATATATTTACATTTGTAATAAAGGACTGCATAACTTCTCTTTAATTACAAACAATGTTGCAAGTATTTTGTATAGCTGACCTATTATACTACAAGCTTTGATGAAATAATGCATACAGTGCGCACAGAATATGAGACAAATGGAAATTCTAATGAACACTGGTAATCATTAAAAAATTTAGATAATTAGTCACTTCAGTGTTAGCAAAAAATTATTTCTACCCATCACAGAGTCTCTGGATATTAAGTATACTTGTTCTAATGTTGTCATGAGCTTTCCGTATGGCTTCTAACCAGATCTTCCTCATTGGCTGCTGTGTAATTCACATAGTAATTAGCATCAAATTGCAATATTTGGATGGTTGACAATATTTTATATGCATATCTGAGGCTTAAATGTCTCTTAGGAGTGTGTTCTGTAACAAGTAATGGATGTGATACTCAGGTTGGGTTGCCAGTCTTTAAAACAAAGGTGTATTTTGTTGTGCAGGATCTTTTCATAAAATTTCGATCACCAATTTTCTCCTCGAAATGCGAAAATATTTTATTGGCGCCCAGCTACGTAGGGGAAAAAATGTTCATTGTAATAAAACAAGAGAAGTGAGATCTCTGACAGAAAGATTTAAGTGTATCTTTTTTCCACGTGCTGTTCGAGATTGGTACTGTAGAGAAATATACTTAAAATGGTTCAATGAACACTCTGCCAGGCACTTAATTATGAATTGTAAAGTAGGTGTGTAAATTTAGATGTTGATGTATAACTGTTTATTTCTTCTTCATAATGAGGCAGCATTTCATAAATTCTATGAATGCATTGGTAGAATAATTCAAATGGAATTGTTACTTAATTTGTTTGTCCATTTGTAATGGTTCACCTACTTTGATTCTTCATTGATCGCTTGTTGTCCTCGGTGTTGATGCACTGGCTGAAAAAATAGGAGTTGGATGTGCACTTACTGTCTACTGTAAATGATGTAGGATGTAGTCAACAGATGTACAGTTGCATTTCACAGTCTTTTACTTTCACTTTTCAGAAGCCCCCAATAATACACAGTTATGTGGCCAATGCACTATTGTTCTATCTTCCCATAAGCCTCATTAATAGTTAGCTGGCAAACATCCACATACTGCTACAATAGCTTCCTGTTGAACATCAACAAGCAATGAAAACATAACCACATAATTCACTGTTCTTTCAGAATAATCAAGTACGTATGGAACAGTCACTGTCATTGCTTTAATACATGGCCCATTGGTTTAACTCTTATTTCACTGTTAAGATAATGAATTGTTGTCATTCTAACCGACACAGGTTCCGTGTCTGAAACTCAGCCGTGGACTGACTGACTCGTGACCAAAACTCGGGCACTTATATATCATCACAATAATAGGTACTAAAACTACACATTGTTCGAAGTTAAATTTACAGAAATTACATTTAAAACTTAACTCATTAAATTAACTGAATACATCGAAAAATTGGGTCTTTTTTACAGTTTCTTCTACTGCAAAGGTTAAACCGAATTATTTGTTTAAATCATGAAATTAACAAATATAGTTATGCAAACAATAATTTTGAAGTAACTGTTAATTACTTTAGAATTAATGAAGGGCTGGTTTTGCTAACTACTTTAGAATTAATGAAGGGCTGGTTTTGCTAACATGTCTTTGAATAGAGCTAAATAGATACTTTAAGATTACTAGTACTTTGTCTTCCAAATGTTTACAATTATTACAGAATTTATACTTGTTTATATGTCCACAATAGAATTTAAGTTACAAAACAATCACTGATTTCACCCAAAAACAAATGTACTAACTAGGAATAGTCAAAATAAATTGGAAAAATCAATTACACACATAAAACTAAGCACAAAATTAGATCTGGTGTTATTTACTTTAAAACTGAAGGACAATCTTTCTCTTTTATGGAAATGCAGATTATATTCACAAATGTTAATGACAAATTGTAAAAAGTGAAAAAAAAAAAAAAAAAAAAAAAAAAAACGAATTTAAGGAGGCATATGGCAAAGTAAGAGGGGAATTAAAATTATCCCAGCTTGCTTCGTCACAATCTGTAACTGCTCTCTGTCATAAGGGGTGTTCCCAGAGAAATTGAAGATAGCAAAAGCAAAACTCCTGTTCAAGAAAGAGATAAAAACAGAAGTATCAAATTACAGGCCTATTTCACTACCATCCTATTTTTCCAAAATAGTTGAAAAATCTATCATAAAAGACTAATCAATTTTATAGAAAAAAATAATTACTTCTCAGATACAGAACACACATTCCAGAAAATCTAAATATACTGATACTGCTGTTTTTACATTCCTAAATAAAGCATTAAATGCAATAGACACCAAAAAGCATGTCTCAGCTATATTTCTGGACTTCTCTAAAGCATTAGATGTCTTCAGTGATAACATATAGTTCAAGAAATTTGAATCTGTAGGTAGTAGGGGCCCAGCCTATAAATGGATTAAATCATGTCTCGAAAATAGGAGCCTGCTATCCAAGACAGGAACAAGATAACGTCCTACTGCTCAGAAAAGCAGAGAATTAAGCATGGTGTACCACAAGGTTCCATTGTAAAACCCACTCTGTTTCTACTCTTTGTAAATGACTTGGAACTGACCAGTCCACCCATAATTACATAAAATTTGCAGATGACATGAATGTGGTGCTGAAAGGAAAGACCGGAGAAGAATTACTGCATGAGATTAAAAAGCGTACCAGCCACATTACAGACTGGTTTTCAGGAAGCAGTTTATTAAAAAACACAGAAAAAACAGTTACAATAGACTTTCACATAGTACAAAATAAATGTCCACTAGAGTTGTTTAGCAGAACCCTTGAAAATGTAAGCTGCACAAAATTTTTTGAAATATGGATCCAAGAAGATATTAGATGGGTCCAACAAGCAAAATACATTCCAAATAAATTGAATACCATTTGTTATGCTATGAAAATTCTTTCTCGCTGCATGTCGAAAGAGACGCTAAAAAATGCATACTTAGCCCAGAGAGAATCCTTGCTGCGATGTGGCATAATTTTTTGTGGAAATGCATCTGCTAGCAAAAGTTGTTTTAAATGCCAAATAAGAGTTGTAAGAGCCATAGAAAATGCTGCCTCAAGAAGCCCATGCAAGCCCTTGTTTAAGAAACTTCACATCCTTCCACTACCATGTCTATATATTTTACAGGTAATAATATTTGTTAGGAAAATCTTAGAAAATAGCAACAATCTTACATCAGCTAACCAGAGTATCCATCTGTATAACACAAGGAGAAAGTGAGATATACATGTTCAGCATGCATACACAACACTAAAACAGAATGGACCACCGCAAACAGGAAACAGACTATACAAGAAGCTACCTAATAACGTCAAAACAATAAAAGACACTTCAAAATTTAAAACTGCTCTCTGTAAATATTTATTGCAAAAGTGTTCTTATAGTATAGATGAATGTCTTTAAACATAAAAATTTATAACTTAATATTAAAAAAGAACGAATGAAATGTTGATCGAAAGTTTTACGTTTAAAAAAAAACACTGAGTGAATTACTTGTGTTAAATATCACATATGAAAGTTGAATTTTCAGTTGTGAAAATATTAAGCCTAAATCAATTTGAATATTCTTGTATAATTTAAATATAAGGATCAATAAAAATGAAATTAAATGATAACTTAGACACAAAACTACAAGAATTAAAGTCTTAAGGGTCAGTGCTAAATGCTAGGCTAGATACCACTAATGGGATTATAGATGCTCAAGATGTCAGATTTGAAAAAGCCCATTCTGAGACAAAAACACAGATAACTAAACAACAAACTGGATATCACTAGTCCTAATTTAAAGGTTGACTTAAAAGAAACTAATGTCAAAATAGGTAAGTATTTCCTACAAGTAGACTAGCACATCACTGATTCCCGTAAAGAAAAGTTAGAAATGAATAATGAAATATCAAAATACAATCAGCAATTTCAATGTTATCATGGGTGTTACATATATGTATATACTTAAACAGTCTGATCTACTTATAATGGAAGTGAATGAATACTCCACTGGGTTAAATACAGGATACAGACAAACATCAGACACTGGAGTAAGTTTTAATATTTAAAAACAATGTGAGGTAGATGTTTCATGTTCCACTTTTATGACCTTGGAGGAGTGTGGTAAAGATTTATTTGAAGAGATGGTTCAACAAAATATTGAATTACATATCAACACATTGCTTTTGTCAAATGTTGTCTGTAAACAGTCTGTTCAGGAGAGTTATTTAGTTTTAATACACAACTTAACTGGTAGGACATACATGTAACTGATTTTTGTCAACAGTTTGGGAATAGTTACATAGAGTTTGGTTGTCCTGTAGCACCTGCTGTTAAATTATCAGACGTGTCTGATGATTGTGTAAGATTGTGTACTAATAACTTATAACATTAAGTTTAATTTTAATGAAAAGAAAAGAATAAAGTTTAGTGTTCATTTAAATTTAAACTAAACATTGCAAAATGATGATATTAAATATATATGGAGAACTAAAAAGAAATGCAAAGAAAGATTTGACATAGAACATTTGACCTTGTGCCTGTATTAAGCAAAATGAGGTACTTGGATTGACAGGTGTATGCAGAGATGGTTACTGACACAGAGTGATGATAATTATGTTCCCCATTTCCTCAGGGTATTCACATTCTGGGTTAATTTTCTAGAGCAACACCTACAATCATCAGTATATTTCTTCACTTTTCATTTTCAGTACAATGATCCTTCTCTTCTTCTATAACAATGAAAATAATCAATTTTGACAAAATAATTTAATTGGATAGATAAAAAAGCTACTAACCAAGCAATGGCAGAACACATGTTAAAATATGGTTTTAATTAGGCAAGCTTTTGAAGCCAGGGGCTCCTTCTTCAGGCAGAACGGTTGAAAGGGAGGAGGGGTGAAGAAAAGGACAGGAGAGGCCTTTTAGGGTAGATTTCGGGAAAGTCACCCAGAACTGCAGGTCAGGGGAATCTTACTGCACGGGATGAGAAGCAATGTCTTTGGTTCTCGCCTACTATCCTATAAGCAGCGCGTCCATAATAAAAGTTCCAGTTTCAAAATGCTATAGAAAGAGAACCACTCTTCATAATGACATCACATTTGATCAGCAATAATTGGCACAGGGGGAATGTCATGTAGGGAAAATAATTGAGGAAAATTTTACTAATAGGTAGCACTGTAAGCATCTTAATGCAAAAGGGGTCGACTACAAATGACACGACTCATAATGCAACAGCTATGTTTGAGTTGCACATTACACCATCCATACTGTTCAATGTGCATGTGTGTACAACTTAAGCAGACAAACAGTTGTGGCACTATTAGTTACGGAAGCCTATCCCCCACGCCAAGGTTTTACCATATCAGATGGGAAACATCAGTTCTTAATTGTCTGGAGGAAAAAACCACATGAAAAGAAAAATATCAGTTTTTAATTATCCTGGGGCCAAAAATCACATAAAAAGCAAAATGACATGAGACTTTTGTTAAAGTTAATTCTTTTTATTAACATATTTAAAAAGAAATTTTGTGTTAAATTATTAATCAACATCATATATTAGCATGAAGTTTTGTTTGTCTATTTTGAGTCACAACACTCACACTTTTACTCTTAGGTGTTTTTAGAATCTCTTTGGTCAAGTGACTTCTTGTGTAAACAGTATCTCCAGATTCAGAAATAAATCGAAGTATTTGATAACCAAACGCACCACTTTTTAGAAGCAACTGATCTTTATTGAGAATAAATAAGTTTTTTTCTCAACTAAATACAATATTTGTTATTGTCCAGGGGTCAAAAACTGCATAAAAAGAAAAATTACATCAGTTTCTAACTGTTGTGAGACTTGTACAAGACATGTTTATGTTTTCTGCTACAAGTTGAAATCAAGAAACAGCATGTTCTGCAACAGATTAGAGAGTCTTGGGAATGACATTCAGAATGCACTGTGCATTACATGCCTTCAGTTCAGCTACATTCATAATTGGAACACTGAACACAACATGTTTCAGGTAATGCCACAGCCAAAAGTTACATAGATTAAATTCAGGTGGTCTGGATAGCCAGGTTATAGGGAAATGATGGCTGACAATTCTAGAATTTCCAAAAAACCTCTGCAGCAGCTGCTTCACTGTCTGTGCAACATGTGGAGGTGTGCCATCAGGGATAAAAATGAACCTACCCACGCATCCATGCCGCTTAATTGTTGGAATGACATCTCAGAGTAGCAATTTCAACCTGTGTCTTCCATTATTTATGTATTCCACTTCTTCATAATGGCACTGGTGGGATTGTGTGTTGACAGAATTCTCCAAAATCAATTGAAATTAAATCGTTCTTCATGCAGAAAGTGTAACAAACGTGTAGTCAAAGGAATTCGCTGCATTAAGTGCAACTTTTGGTTACACAGGAAGTGTGCAAATGTGTGTCTGAAATTTGTAAATGACAATATTCAGTGAACATGCCTCGACTGTATAAGTGATGACAATGTGCAATTAACATCTGCACTAAATTCTAAGGATGAAATTATTTGTCTTCTTCAAAGTGACAGTGACGCTCTGAAAGCAGAATTGACTTTGGTGGAGCAAGAAAATATTGCATTGAAACATAAAAAGCGTTGTGTATGTGAAAAACTCCAGAATTAGATGGACCTACTGAGGCAAATACGTGGAGAAAAACAATTGACAAACCATGAAAAAATTAATCCGCCATTACGAAATCAAAAGAAAAAGAAACGGAAGATACAGAAGAACCAAACAAATATAAATGGACCAGCGTAATATACAAATAAGACAGAAAGAAGCATTATAATAAAACGGAAATTGAATTCTTTATTGTTGGTGACTCACTGTTGACAAACGTAGTCGTTCCAAACTCTGAAATCGACGTTCGACCTGGAATCAGCACGCATCAATTGCACACACACCTAAACAAAGTCCTAAACTCAAGAGAGTGCGCAGTAGATAAGCATAGCAGAATTCCAAAAGGTGTTTTTATCCATGTGGGAAGAAATTCGCTTCAAAAACAACAGTGAGGAAGAAATTGTAAACCACACAAGGAACCTCATCCTAATGGCCAGAAGACTCTACTTGAATTCCAGAATAACAATAATAATAAGTGGCATTGTGTACAGGAGGTCGGTGAATGACAGCCATGTGCAGAGAATAAACGGTAACATTAAAGAACAGTACAGTAAACTAGGAGTCATTGTCATTCGTCCCAACAAATTTCTAAGTGCAAAGTGTGTTGCCAACGATGGTCTACATCTGAACAGTTTGGGCTCAAAAATATTCAGTAAGATCTTCATAGATACTTGCCTGGTCATAAAAAATAAGGGAAACTGATAAGTAGTGATGGGGGTTATTATGCAACAGCCACCCCCAGAATCATTATGAACTGTCCGATACCACTTTTTTGTAATGCATCCGTGTATTTACGTATGATTCAGTGCTTTGTAGGGCCTTTTATGTGTATATTTATAAGTATCATTCAGTTTAGTTTGCCCAAAAGAAACAATTCTCCTTTGTAAATACATATAGAATATTCTGGAATGACGTACATTCTCATGATTGTTAATAGATTGTTGTAATCAACAAAAATATGTGTATATACCAAATTAAATATTAGATCATGAAATTGAAGTAATAAATGTTTAGCAGCAAATATTATGAGGCTGTGGAAATGTTAGCATAAATAACTAACACTTCAAATTACCATAATTGCAATTTGTAAATTTGATAACCCAAAAACCTCATTACGATTCAAATGAAAATGACAATCATTATCCAGTGATGTACTTTCATTCGTTATTCATTTTTATGTAATTCATAGTAATTAATGATGCTTGTAAATTATGCAGATATTTGCCTCTTGCTAGTTACACCATCCAAATTTACGAAGTTACGATACTTGAGAAAACCTGCATATTTAATTTATGTAATCTGGCGAAGCACGATGTATATATTTTGAACAAATGTTAGCAATAAAAGCCATACAGTCACTAATTACGAAATTAAAGTAAAATCAAAATAATTGTTGAAATCAGATTGTGAATTAATTTTCATGCATAAAACCAAGATAGTGATAAAAATATTATGTTATTTGAAATTATATTGTTCAACCTGTACAAATGTAACAGCAGTTAGTTTAGATGAAATTGTTTTTAATTGTAAGTTACATTTTGTAAGAAATTTACAGTGATAGCGAATGTTAAAATTGTCAAGACTCTAGTGACAGCGAAACACGAGAAATGACGTGGTTCACAGAAGTTACCACATCCAGTTGAAGGCTTCCGTTGAAGGCGTTGCAAGTATTAACTTCGAAGATGAAATTTTTGGCGGGCAGAAAAATCTGTGTGTGTTATAGGTTCGTTTGAGCAGTTGCCAGCAGGCTCGTGCACATGCGCAGAGCTGAATTCGCGTATGAGCAGTGCCTTCCTCCCACTTCTGCTAATTGAAGCGTGGCTGTTTGCCAAATGAGCAGTAGCAGCAAGTAGCCAGATGCTACCCGGAAAAATTTTTCCGGTGCACCCAAGTTGCCAGATTCATGCATGCACGGAGCAAGCTCAGTTATAGTGTGGGTTTGGTGGGGGGTCCTTCTGCACATGACCCGTATATGTGTTTCCGGTTTCGTGATATTGGTGGTCTCTTCATTTATGGGTCCCACGTCAAGTGAAGACAAAACAGAGCTCTGTGACCGGTAGCCATCAAGTGAATTAATATACATTCTCATCATCTTGAAAGACAAAAATAAAATAGTCATTTCAATTTTCTGACTTTATATTATTTCTATGTTATTAGCAATCAACCATTAATGTCTTAATGAAGCTATTTTCTGTCTCTATTAATTTTTTTCCATTGAGACAGTTAGTTTATTTGAAACGAAGTGTTTCATTCTGCACTATTGGCTACTTTCAACTTCGTTCAATTTCAAGTGCAAATTTTCATTTTCTGGGATGAATGACATTATAAGATAATAAAGAACCCAAGATGAGAATACAGTACTGGGCCTCCAAGAAAATTGGTATCTCGAAAATCACACAGAAAAGCTGAATATCAGGTACTTCAGAGTGCATCTGGACGTATAAATGTGTAATTAGAGTGGAATGAAGCATTTTAGTATGGTTTATCAAATTCCGATGCTGCTGGAGTAGTCTCTAATGTCCTGTTCCTTTTATGGCACTGTAAGATCTCTGAATGCTATATACGTTTGAACATATGTAAACATTGACTTGAAGCTGACTAAGTAGGCAAATTTGGTCAGTAGGTTTGAACTAAATATTGTGTTTCAAATATATTGACAGCTGTAGCAGAATTTTACAAATCTGCCTTCTGTGAAACAGTGTTTTTCGATGGCAAGGCGCTTGACGAGTACTTCCTCTAGGCCTGAAGTTATTTCTTAATTTGTTTTTACATCATAAATTTATAGAATGCCATTCTATGCTAATTTGTAGACTGACAGCATACTGTGTTTTATCGTTTTAACTCCGCACATGGTTTTATATTTATTCCTAGAGTAGAATTGAAACTGTCAGTTGTACAGTTTCTTTGCCTCACCGACAACCTTGTTAATTTTTTACACATTTTGAAATAGTCATGAAATTTATTGTCCTTTAATCTGGTGTAAGCTACACAAGAAACCGTTTCATTTTTTTCTGCAAGAAATTTGTATTCCACACTACTACTTTTTGTAGTACTGTGTAGATGCAAACCTGATTAGAAATGTTACATAACAATATTAAAGAGTTCGAAATAAAAAAAAAAGAAAACTGTCAAAGTCACCCCATAGCAAAATGTTATGGTACTTTGAGCTGTGGAGTCTAATTTTGAAATGATATTATGCCAAACACCCCATGAACCATGTACCTTGCCATTGGTGGCTCGCGTGCCTCATCGATACAGATAGGTGTACCGTAGGTGCAACCACAGCAGAGGGGTATCTGTTGAAAGGCCAAACAAACGTGTGGTTCCTGAAGAGGGGCAGCAGCCTTTTCAGTAGTTGCAGGGGCAACAGTCTGGATGATTGGCTGATCTGGCCTTGTAACACTAACCAAAACAGCCTTGCTGTGCTGGTACTGCAATGGCTGAAAGCAAGGGGAAACTACAGCTGTAAATTTTTCCGAGGGCATGCAGCTTTACTGTATGATTGAATGATGATGGTGTCCTCTTGAGTAAAATATTCAGGAGGTAAAATAGTCCCCCATTCGGATCTCCAGGTGGCGACTACTCAGGAGGACATTGTTATCAGGAGAAAGAAAACTGGCGTTCTATGTATCGGAGCATGGAATATCAGATCCCTTAATCGAGCAGGTAGATTAAAAAATTAAAAAAGGGAAATGGATAGGTTGAAGTTAGATATCGTGGGAATTAGTGAAGTTCGGTGGCAGGAGGAACAAGACTTCTGGTCAGGTGAATACAGGGTTATAAATACAAAATGAAATAGGGGTAATATAGGAGTAGGTTTAATAATGAATATGAAAATAGGAATGTGGGTAAGCTACTACAAACAGCATAGTGAATGCACTATTGTGGCCAAGATGAATACGAAGCCCACGCCTACCACAGTAGTACAAGTTTATATGCCAACTAGCTCCGCAGATGATGAAGAGATGATGAAATGTATGATGAGGTAAAAGAAATTATTCAGATAGTGAAGGGAGATGAAAATTTAATAGTCATGGGTGACTGGAATTCGATAGTAGGAAAAGGGAGAGATGGAAACATAGTAGGGGAATATGGATTGGGGGGAAGAAATGAAAGAGGAAGCTGCCTGGTAGAATTTTGCACAGAGTATAACTTAATCATAGCTAACACTTGGTTCAAGAATCATGAAAGAAGGTTGTATGCATGGAAGGAGCCTGGAGATACTAGAAGGTATCAGATAGATTATATAATGGTAAGACTGATTCTGGAACCAGATTTTAAAATGTAAGACATTTCCAGGGTCAGATGTGGACTCTGACCACAATCAATTGGTTATGAACTGCAGATTAAAACTGAAGAAAGTGCAAAAAGGTGGGAATTTGAGGAGACGGTACCTAGATAAACTGAAAGAACCAGAGGTTGTAGAGAGCTTCAGGGAGAGCATTAGGGAACGACTGACAAGAATGGGGGAAAGGAATACAGTAGAAAAAGAATGGGTAGCTTTGAGAGATGAAATAGTGAAGGTAATGGAGGATCAAGTAGGTAAAAAGATGAGGGCTAATAAAAATCCTTGGGTAACAGAGGAGATATTGAATTTAACTGATGAAAGGAGAAAATATAAAATGCAGTACATGAAGCAGGTAAAAAGGAATACAAACGTCTCAAAAATGAGATCAACAGCAAGTGCAAAGTGGCTAAGCAGGGATGGCTAGAGGACAAATGTAAGGATGCAGAGGCACATATCACTAGGGGTAAGATAGATACTACCTACAGGAAAATTAAAGAAACCTTTGGAGAAAAGAGAACCACTTGCATGAGTATCAAGAACGCAGATGGAAACCCAGTTCTAAGCAAAAAAGGGAAAGCACAAAGGTGGAAGGAGTATATAGAGGGTCTATACAAGGGCGATGTTCTTGAGGACAATATTACGGAAATGGAAGAGGATGTAGATGAAGATGAAATGGGAGATATGATACTGGGTGAAGAGTTTGACAGAGCACTGAAAGACCTGAGTCAAAACAAGGCCCTGGGAGTAGACAACATTCCATTATAACTACCGACAGCCTTGGGAGAGCCTGCCTTGACAAAACTCTACCAACTGGTGAGCGAGATGCATGAGAGAGGCGAAATACACTCAGACTTCAAGAAGAATATAATAATTCCAATCCCAAAGAAAGCAGGTGTTGGCAGATGTGAAAATTACCAAACTATCAGTTTAATAAGTCAATGCTGCAAAATACTAACACAAATTCTTTACAGATGAGTGGAAAAACTGGTAGAAGCTGACCTCGGGGAAGATCAGTTTGGATTCTGTAGAAATATTGGAACACGTGAGGCAATACTGACCCTACGACTTATCTTAGAAAATAGATTAAGGAAAGGCAAATCTATGTTTCTAGCATGTGTAGACTTAGAGAAAGCTTTTGACAATGTTGACTGGAATACTCTCTTTCAAATTCTGAAGGTGGCAGGGCTAAAATACAGGGAGTGAAAGGCTATTTACAATTTGTACAGAAACCAGATGGCAGTTATAAGACTCGAGTGGCATGAAAGGGAAGCAGTGGTTGGGAAGGGAGTGAGACAGGGTTGTAGCCTGTCCCCGATGTTATTCAATCTGTATATTGAACAAGCAGTAAAGGAAACAAAAGAAAAATTCGGAGTAGGTATTAAAATCCATGGAGAAGAAATAAAAACTTTGAGGTTCGCCGATGACATTGTAATACTCTCAGAGACGGCAAATGACCTGGAAGAGAAGCTGAACAGAATGGACAGTGTCTTGAAAGGAGGATATAATATGAACATCATCAAAACAAAACGAGGATAATGGAGTGTAGTCGAGTTGGGTCGGGCGATGCTGAGGGAATTAGATTAGGAAATGAGACACTTAAAGTAGTAAATGAGTTTTGCTATCTGGGGAGCAAAATAACTGATGATGGTCGAAGTAGAGAGGATATAAAATGTAAACTGGCAATGGCACGGAAAGCATTTCTGAAGAAGAGAAATTTGTTAACATCGAGTATAGATTTAAGTGTCAGGAAGTCGTTTCTGAAAGTATTTGAATGGAGTGTTGCCATGTATGGAAGTGAAACATAGACGATAAATAGTTTGGACAAGAAGAGAATAGAAGCTTTCGAAATGTGGTGCTGCAGAAGAATGCTGAAGATTAGATGGGCAGATCACACAACTAATGATGAGGTATTGAATAGAATTGGAGAGAAGAATTGGCACAACTTGACTAGAAGAAGGGATCGGTTGGTAACCCTACCAACTATTCTGAGGCTCAAGGGATCATGAATTTAGTACTGGTAGGCAGCGTGGTGGGAAAAGTCATAGGTGTAGACCAAGAGGTGAATACACTAAACAGATTCAGAAGGTTGTAGGTTGCAGTAGGTACTGGGAGATGAAGAACCTTGCACAGGATAGAGTAGCATGGAGAGCTGCATCAAGCCAGTCACTGGACTGAAGACCACATCAACAACATTATGCCAAAAACTGCTTCCTTATTTGCATCCTTTATCTGGATGGGATATGATAAAACAATTGCTCTAAGTACAACTATGTGTGTCCTCTCAACAACATGCCACAAGGTTGCACATGGTCACGTGATGCCACACCACCGACGAAATTCCACACAGAAATGCGACGAAAAGTGTATGAGCAGAGAAAGCACCAAGTACGGGCTACCTATGTCATTGTAGCTGCGCATGCACAGTACAGTCTGTCTGTCGCTGCTTGGTAACTGTTCAAACGAACCTTATTGCTTTTGCCGAGGTGGTAGGTGGTGCGTGGAACTGTTGTAGTAACTCAGCGATGGGCTTTGTGCTATTGAGATTTCTAAGAGGCGAAAAGTGGAACACAAAATTGTTGGAGAGGAAACAGTAAACGTAATATACATTCTCATTCTGGGAGGCAAACAAGCTGACCGGTTAAAATGATTGTGGTTAGAATATCGCATTTTCCCATAGAATATAAATAAATAGGATTTATTTAATACTGTGACATATTTATTCAATTAGTGTGACATATTTACTCAATTAGCACGTGTAGTGTTGAACTCGTGAACATCATAAACGGCAGATTTAATTTCATAGCTGTATTGTATGCAACTTAGTGCTGTTGCAGTGGCTCTTGGCAGGTTTCTTCAAAGGTAACTCTCGTTTAAACATGTTGAGATGTTAAGTAACGGAGTTGTTGAACTTCATTTTTAGTCACTGAAGTGTATAGAGATGAAATTCACAAAAAAACAAGAAGATAAATGCAGCAAAACTAGAGATACTGTTGGAAATTTGCGTTTGCAAAACAAGATGCTGAAATAGCAGGTAAGGATTCATACAGATGCCTCACCTGACATTCAGAAATTTCGTAAATCAAATCAGTGTCTAGTAAATTCACTCTTTATTACTAATCTTAAGTGCCATAAGTGAGTAAATGGTTTAGGATGGAAGTATTAGAATTTCAATGTTAGAATGGAGAATTTTTAGATTTTAGCTGCTCTGCTTAGAAAGGAAATGCTGTAGGACAGATTGAATAAAAGTATGCTGTCAGTACTGTTTGTGGGCCAGTACAGTGGGAAAGATCTCTCTAAGTGGAAAGCAGGCAGTACTGGCCTTTTTGGGTTGTACAAGAAAGATGCAAACTCTGAACAAATTTTCCAACAGTAACTAACTTTCATTCTTGATAATTTAGTCCTGTTTTATTGCCAATTAGCAGCCATTGCCTCATCACTATTTCCTACCTCAGGCTAATGTGAGGTTATTTGGACAAGGTCATATGCTGATGCTACACCCATCTGCTTTGACCTGTAATGTCATGGTGAGCCTAGATATTTTTGAGACTTTCTGTTTGTAGATTGTGTGTTGTAGTATTAGGTGGTGCTCTCTTGTGCTGGATGTTTGTTAGTGAGTTGTCTGACAAGAATTGAATGTTTCAGGTTGCTATTGAAAGAATTAGTGTTGGCTTTTTGGTGAGTTACTTTGAATTGGCATATTTTGGTTGATGGATTCATTTTTATGTCTGGGAGTATTAGTGCTATGTGTTTCTTGTGGTCGGAGATTTAATATTTTTCTCTTTTCTTGAGTTGTGAAGAAGGTGCAGATATTTATGAGTAGCTCATTGCTTGTTGCAATGGGCGAAGTTGTTTGTGTATACTGAAATTGGTGGTGAGAGTTTTCATGAATTTTCGGGATTCCTTGTTAGTTTAGGTAATTGTTGGTTTGTTATTGGTAGCTATCATGGGTATTGATGTACCATTATTGGTTAGGGTACATTTCCAATATTAGACATGTGTGCATGGTTTGGTTTGTTGTACTGAGAACTGTGGTTTAGACAGAGTAAGTGAAAGTGTGGTATCTAGGGCTTTGCTTGAGCTAGTTGGTGAAGTGAAATTTGCAACACCATGTTTTGGAGTGGTTGGTTCCTGGTATCAGGGCTTTGTTGGAGCTATGTAGCTCAAGTGAAAATTGTGTTGAGTTTTTTTAGTTCTATATGGGGTACTGGTATTGGTGTCTTTGAGATATATAGGTCATGCAAAATTTACACCACCAATAGTTTTCAATTTTGTAAATTTTTTTGTTAAATTTTGAATGTTTTGTGTGCTTGATCTTTGGGTGAATATTTGTTTTGCAGTAATGTCATTATTGCTAGTGGGGGGAAGAAATCGCTGTCTTTGAAATTGTGATTGTTCATTTATATGATGCCACATTAGTAAAAGTATATATTGTGAAGATGCAGTGAGAATGCTTAATGCCTTGGAGATGCACCTACAAAATGACTGTTGTTAAACACTAGCGTCAATATCTCCAGGCTCCCAGTTACAGTTGGATGCAATATGTGATCAGATTATCTGGCTATGTGCTTCAGCATTTGATAACTTAATATTTGTTCAAATGCAGGAGTTTTTGCCCATATATACTTCATTTGAGGTTGATTTGTATCTCATTGGTGACAGAGTGGTGTACTCTACATACAAAATTTATGTTACTAATCAGTACTCACTTAATTCTTTTTCGATTTTACATGTAGTGATGATATTCTACTTACGTTTGTTCCTTTCATTACTGCCGGGCTCTATCACAAGTATTCAATAATTCGTTCAGTATACCTTTGATTTATTTTCAGAAACACATCGCAAATGCAGTACTACACCAGAACTACAGGATTGTACAACCAAACATTCTCTGCCACCACCCTATATTTTCTGGGATGGTTACTAGGGATAGGCCACAGCCAGTATCCAAGATCATGATTTTTATTTTACCATCTGTGCCAAATTAATGTGTCTGATAATATATTAATGTTACGTCACTGTCTATGGTATTATCATAGATACTCTGTAAGAAAATGAAAACCCCCTGTCATAAAATGTTTATTGAAGTGGATGACACTTGTATCTCTTGTGTTGGAGTTACTGTTGCAATGAATGCAATTTTTTAGTGTGGTGCAAAATGAGGTATCTCTTACATATGTTATATTTTCCCATTTTATATGTGTGTTGTTCACAATCCCTGCTTCCATCCCAACCCAGAGAAAGTAATTACCTGCATTGTTTTGTCATCTCTCAGCAATAAAAAAAGGAAGATTAATGTTTGACAATATTATAAAAAGGATAGTTGCTACTCACCATATAGTTGAGATGCTGATTCACAGTTAGACACAACAAAAAGATTGTCAAACAAAGCTTTCAGCCAAACAGGCATTCATCACAGTTTGACAACATATATTCAGTATCTCCTCTATATGGTGAGTAGCACCTACCCTTTTCATAACATTGTCATTATTACATAATAGATTTTCCATTGTGTGAAGATTGGTTTTTAATGTCCCATTGACCACAGTAGTAAGGATGGACTATCAGGTTTCTTCCAACAGACTGTACATGCAATGGATATCTTGTCAAGAGTGGTGCTTATCTCTTACTATGTGGTTTTCATCAAGATAGACACAATCTCTGTCAAGACCTTTCACATCAGATATGTGGCTGAGTAGCAGCCAACTGAATGTTGCTTCAAACTGAATTAGTGTTAAGTAAAGAAAATAAACAGATAGGAAATTTGTTCAGGGCACAAACTAGAAACTGATATTAAATTGACAGATTGTTTGACCAAAAGTTGACTTACAATAGAGTATTTTTGCAGTAGAAGTTTTCTTCTTAACTGAAATTCATGACACTTTCTTTTCATCAGCATGTTGGGGAGTTACTCCCAAACTAAAAAATATTTAGTGGCAACTGAAGTATAGTAAGTTTTATTTCATGGCTATTATTTATTTCCATTTATCTGCTTTCCTTTCCTGATTTTCTTCAGCTGGCTTGTGTGGCACAGTTGTTTCTGCCAGAATTATGGATTTTCTTTTCCTTATAATGCAAATGAAGGTGGGAAAAAATACTACTTAAGTCAAACAAGGTAAAAAAACTAAATTCTGTGTAACTGCAAAAGAATGAAATACTGCGTAACTGGAGCTTCAGTAGTTACGTGAGGCTATTTGTCTGTATGGAGGGTGAGAAGCTTGAAGACTGCAGCGAAGTGCAGGAAAGCTTTCAGAGAATCAACAATTGGTGGAGTGGCTGGCACTGTGAATAACAGTCAAGACAGATCTCCATGTCGATGCACCACTTTCCAGTGAGCAACAGTTTGTCATTGAAGAGATCATTCCAATATGCATCAGCTGCAGTCTTGGTACAAGAACTGCTCTCCACACAACAATGACCTGTGCCTGTGCACATTTTTGCATTTATGCAAAAGCAGTCAGTTACGTTGTATTTGTTTCCTCAGTGACTGTACGTCTATAGGTAATAAGTTTACAGTAACATTACAGTGAGAGAGATACAGAATATGAAATGGGTTGTGCCTAAGACTGTGAATTTGTTTGTTTATCAGGTGCATTGTATGATGATGTAAATTCTTTATCAAAGGCCATCAACTGATTTGGACATAAACCTACAAGAATGAAGTCGCTTCTTTTGTCTTGGAGGAATACAGTTCAAAATAATATATCATATGGCTGTGTTACTTACCTGGTTTATGCTTCAGGGGTTAAGGTTGTGAGAATTTCAGGTCTCCTGATGCAATAAATCCATCATTTTAGGATGATCTGGGCAATAATTTTCTTATGTCTGCAAACATGTTTGGGAAAAATAACTTCTTAATAGAGAGACTGCTTCTATGTATTTTACAAGAGAATATTAATTACAAAATTTCTGTGATTGAAATGGTAATGTCTAGTTGGGGGCACTGACTTGATTGTGTAACTTGAGCCATAGCTATTGTAAATGTAAATGATGTGGTTGAAAAATGGTTATGACAGTTTACTTCATGGTCTATGGCTGGTGAGTGCCATGTCTACACTTTTGTAATGGGATTTTTTTTTTTTTTTTTTTTTTTTTTTTTTTTTTTTGGGGGGGGGGGGGGGGTGTCATTCATGTGAAAGTTTAGACTGATCTCATATCTGTAACTGAGTAAGCTGATGACCAAACAAAAATATAGCACCACTGCAGTTTATTTGTTGCATTAAACATGATGCTGCCACAGGGTTTCAATGACTGCCTGACGTCTCTCCTGCTATGCAATACTGTGGCAGGAGACCTCAGCAACATCTTCTGAAATGCATCTGGCTGTTGTTAGGCACTTTTCTGGATCACTGAACCTCACTCACAAGAGTTTCACTAAGATATTAATGACAATGATACAATTAACTCTTAAACACACGCTGCCTGAGAGAACAAAGAAATGTGTTTATGATTTTTGCAGAAAAGTTGCTGAACATATCAACAATGTTTTGTGCTCAGTAGCTGTTATCATCAAAACTGCTATGCTAAATTAATGTCAAACCCCTCTTCTGTTTGAAATGGGGGCCACACTCTTGGTACCAAGTTTGATGCCGCTTTGCAAGAAGTATGCAGTTTTCTAGATTCTTCAGAGAAATCCTAATTTTCACTGTCAGATTTATTGCAGAAACTCAATGACTGACTCCCAGACTGAGATACAATTGCTATAAAAATGCTTCGAATACAAATTGACTGAACATTACAGTTATGGAGTCATTCCACAAATATTCAATGATCCATCTCCCAACCCCCAGTCCGGTTAAGGTTCATTGATGATATATCTTCATGATCTGGATTTGGGGCCAAGGCAAACTATCCACATTCCTTCAGAACCTCAATACCCTTTCTCCTATCTGCTTCACGTGGTCCTCCTCTACACAATGTGCCACCTTCCTGGAAGTTGACCTCCACCTCTCTAATGGCTCCATCAGGCTCAGACACCATCAAACTCACTAACCACGAACAGTTCCTGCATTTCGACAGCTGCCATCGCTTCCACACAAAAAAATCCACCCACATACAGCTTAGCCACCTGTGGATGACATATCTGCTCTGAGGAGAACTCTCTTGCCCTGTATGCTGAAGGGCTCACAAAGGCCTTCGCAGTCAGCAACATTCCCTCAATCTAGTCCACAAACAAATTTCCAATGCTGTATCCTCATACACCCCCAATCCTCCCACCATCCCCAAGAATCAGCTAAAAGGAGTGCCCCCTGATCACCCAATATCACTCTGGACTGGAAGAAGTGAACCATATTGTTCACCAGGGCTTTATCTCTCTTCCTGCCCTGAAAGAGGGGCATCATACCCAAGATCCTTTGCACCCCTCCTAAAGTGGTTTTTATTGCCCACCCAACCTACACATCATCCTAGTATATCCCTGTGCCCCTCCCACTATCATTTGCTTATCACAGAGACCATTCACATGTGGCAGACCAAAGTGCAAGATCTGCCTAATCTACACACCCAGCACCTACTTCTCTAGTCGTGTCACTGGGTTATCCTACCCCATCAGAGGCTGGGCCACCTGTGAAAGCAACCATCATATACCAGTTCTCGTGCAATCACTGCACAGCTTTCTGTATTGTATGACTACTAACCACCTGTCCACCAGGATGAAAGGCCACCCCCAAACTGTGGCCAAAAGCAAAGTAGACCTTACTTGTGGCACAACGTGCAGCTGAACATAAAATGATTGATTTTAATGGCTGGTTCACAACCCAGATTATTTAGATCCTCCCTCCACCACTAGCTTTTCCGAACCACACAGAGTTATCCTTACAACATATTCTCTGTTTCTGAAATTATCCTGGCCTCAACCTACAGTAACCTGCTGTCCCCATATCCTCAACCCAACAATTTCTGTCCCCTCTGTCCTGTCACCCCTCCCAAGTTAAGTTGCTTTCAGCATGTGCCCCTTCCAGCTGCCACCCCTCCCTTTCCACATTCCTGGCCGGCAAACTGGCCATCTCCGTCGGAGCTACTAGCTACTCATTACCAGCTCATCTCCTTGCCTCCCACCTCCTTTCCCTCTACCCACCCTGCCTGACACTACCCCACCACAATCAGCCCACCTGCCACAAAATCAAAATAGCACTGACACTGTCAACCTAGCTGGCAGCATGGAGAAAGAGAGTGTGTGTCTTTGTTTTTGTTAGTCTAGCTAGTCAAAGGATAAATCTTAATGTTAGCAAGTTTTCTATCTTTTGTTTGTGCCTGTCGACAGCTCAATACTTCTGATTTTTAGCGAATGCTCTCCTGTAATCCTAACATGTTTATCGTGGTTAAAACATGCATACGAACTTCTTTGAGCAGAATTTTACTAGAAATATTTCTTGTCATAATAGATGTCTTCGAAAGATGAACTGTTTTTCATAAAAACAGAAAAATAAAGTTCAAAAGATTGAATTAAGGGGCGGTGGAGGCAGTCGCTCACCCATTGGGGAGAAAGTTTTCTGTTTCTCACTACTACATCCAGTATGAGTATTTTCCTAAAGTTTCAAAAGCTTATAAATTATTTCCCCTATTTTTCTTAATTTGGCTGGGGGATAAGAAAGGCGGCAAGCTACATGTTATCCACTGATTATTCTTAACTGATTAAAAAAAAAAACCCAATGTTATCTCAAAGAAGTAACACAGATAAATAACTATCAACTATATTCCCCGAGCAACACACATTTACCGAGCGAGGTGGTGCAGTGGTTAGCACATTGGACTCGCATTTTGGGAGGATGATGGGTCAAACCCGTGTCTGGCCATTTAGGTTTTCTGTGATTTCCCTAAATCACTTCAGGCAAATGCTGGGATGGTTCCTTTGAAAGGGCACAGCCAACTTCCTTCCCCATCCTTTCCTAATCCAATAGGACCAAAGACCTCGCTGTTTGGTCCCTTCCCCACAACCAACCAGCCAACTCCTCATCTCAGAGCTGAGTAACACATATTTAGAACCATTAGTATGATATGTCATTAACAACATCACTTAACACTGTATATTTATTTTTATTATTTTCACCCCCCCCCCTCCCCCCACCTCCTCTGTCAGGTGGAGGAGCAAACTGTTTGAGGGCATGCTAACTACCCTTTTCAGCCATAGGTTTCAACAACTTTTATTTTTATGTCATTTATATACCTTTTCTTGCAAAAAGCGGGTAATTTCTTTTGTTCAATCTTACCATTTTAAGTTATTTCTTTAGATTGCTGTTACAAATTTTACACATAAATAATACATGCAGCTAAAGAAAAGGCAAGAACATTGAATTTATATGTTGTACATGTATAGCTAAAGAAAATATAATAAAATGGCAAGTAAATAATATTATGCTTTGGGATTTTTTCTCAGGTTCCAGCCTTAGCTGGGACTAATCTTTTCCTTTCCAGTATGGTAGGCAAAATGGTCTACCACTGCGTCTCATAAACAGCTCAGTCTTCAGTGTCTTTTATCTTCTTTGAAGTTGCTAATATTATGATTCAGTTCTTTCTGCTGTGCCAGCCACCCTTTGTGGTGGATTAGTTCATCAGTTATCAGCATTTGGTCAATCTTCGCTATTTGAGATGATCTGACTCTATCCTCTCAGGTAGCATCTGTCATTCATGTTGTGCAGGTGGCCAAACATCACTTTTTTGCCTTTCATCTCAGGATGATCATTGTGGATGTCCACCTGGTGTGTCAGTGTCCCTCGTGTTCTTGAGAGTGATCTTTAATTTGGGAGGCTGTTGTGACACCCATTTGCATACTGGCCTGCATCAATCATGACTCTGCTTGTGATCGCTGTTGGTGGGCTGATCAGTAGGTTGCAGGCTTCCTTCAGTAGGGGTCAGGCTGCGTCCAGCTCAGCAAATTGTATGCTCCTTTCAATGAAATTATATAGGATTCCCAATGAAATATATCGAGTCTGATGATTCTCATTATAAAAAGGTCGAATCCGTGTTCACCTATAGTAACTTCATTAATGAACTAGAAATATGTAATTCAAAAGAGAGAAATATGTAATTCAAAAGAGGTATCTTATTTTAACTATGTTTCGACAGAACTTTACAAAGTCAACACAAGACTGTTCCCACACCAAAATATGGGTAGTAACATCATTCACAGAAGTTCCCGTATCCACTTCAACTGCTGTGTATTGTCTCAATGCTGCAAGACTATGCCCAAATACTGATGTTGCATGCTTGAGGAATGTGCATAAAATACGGCAGAAGACATCTTTAAGTGCTTCAAGAATGACTACAGATTTTTGGCTTATTTAAGATACATGGGTAGGAAGAATACGTTACAGCAGTGCTCAAGAAATGACTGTATTCCAATCTTGGGATGGTAAGTAACATTGTAAAATAAAGAGCTTATGATGTCCACATTTAAGGTAGTTTTATTTTTCCTATCAACAAGTGAAGAACAGTTCTTGGTACATTTCTTGAGTTTCATCCTTTGTGGTCATTATTCTGATGCAGTTTTAAACTCTTCTTTTGATGTGTATATAAAGATTTTTCTTTGTATTAACGCCCCATTCTCTGAAGAATTTGCTTCTATTATACATTAAAATCATAAACAAGCTAATCAACAATGGTTAATGTAGTGTCTATTCTTGTTAGATAATAATAGAACTCGCTGTAATTTGTATAGTATTGATAGTATATCTACACGCTGTATGGTGATCTTTACAATTACATTTTTACAGATTTATTATTCAGTTGTGGCAAAGGAAATGCACCAAAAGTAAAGATGAGCAAAATGTGGAATTGTAATTGTATTAAACATTACAGTATTGATTAAGATTTTATTACTCTGGCATTCATTGTCTAATATTCCAGGTTCAACTTGCTTTGCAGAGACCAATGGCGTAAGGTATATTGTATTAGTAACACCACTGACAAAGTACTGCCAAAGGATGTGAATTTTGCCTTGAGGGAGTATCCTGTACAGCTTGCCTCCTGTGTTGAAATGCATATCTAATGCCCTTTATTTGTGGGAAGGCAATTTCTAAATAGCCAATTTTTGAATCAGTGATTTTGTAACACTGAAATAAAAAATATCCGAAACATACAAATCTGCTAGAAGTGATAATACTACACAGAAAACCTAATATTTGTATCCCACATGGATTAAAAATTATGTTGTGTTTAATGTTTTTTGTGTAAACATGCTGAAGTCTGTGAGTTATGTAATACACCAAGGAACATGTGCAAGACAATTGCACCCTAGTTTCCTTAGACCAGAACACAATAAAAAATGAAACCAATATTTTTCTTAGCCAATGGTCTTGCCTCAGTGGTAACACCAGTTCCCGTCAGATCACCGATGATAAGAGCTGTTGGACTCGGCTAGCACTTGGATGGGTCACCATCCAGGTCTGCCGAGTGCTGTTGGTAGTCGAGGTGCACTCAGCCCTTGTGAGGCCTATTAAGAAGCTGCTTGACTGAGAAGTAGCGACACTGGTCGCAAAAGCTGACTACAGCTGGAAGAGTGGTGTGCTGAGGACATGCCCCTCTGTATTCACACCTGGTGATGCCTAAGGGCTGAGGATGACACGGCAGCCAGTCAGTACTGTTGGACCTACAAGGGCTGTTCGGATGGTGTTTGTTTTTTCTTTTTTTATGCTTTCTTGAACATGCTGAACCATGTTATAAATGGGTCTACAGCCACCGACTATTATATCAAATGTTTGTTGATTAGTAAATGTTGGAACTGAGGATAGTTAATTGACAATAATAATGACACAGACGTATATTTGATACCCTTTAGAAGCAATCCCGACAATTTGCACTGATGCTCAAATCCATGAAGGTATCACACTTAAAACATTGGCTGTAACTGTAATTAATTTACTCAGGAAACTTAGATACATTTTGTTATAAGGCACAGCTTCCATTACATTTTGTTATAAGGCACGACTGCCGTACATTTGAACCTGCTTACGGTAGTCAAACCTAGGTGCGCCTCTGTAATTTTTACCCCACTCGCTTCCCTCCAGTACCAAATTGACTTGACGATTCCTTGATGTCTCAAGATGTGTGCTAACAGTCAGTCCCATTTTTTAGTTGTGCCATTAATTTCTCATCATACCAAATTTATTCAGTACCACCTATTTAGTTGTCCTGTATACACATATAATCTTCACCATTCTTCTGTAAAACTACATTCCAGGCGTTATATTCTTATTCAAATTAATTTTCAGGTTGTGTAAACACCTATTTTATCCCCCTAAATGAACACTGACATAACAAGATTGAATAGGTGTTTTGTTATGATGACTGATCTGTAGTGTAACCAGAGGATTAGGTTATGGTGCTTAGGTGACAGTTTGGTTGCGTGCGGCCAAGCTGAATGTGGGAGCAGAGTGTTAAGAGTAAAGTATTGTCCCATACCTGTGCAGATAGTATTGCATGGGTGGGTAGAGTGGAAGTGGTGGGAGTTTTGTTGTGTGCGAGCACTATCAGGTAGGGGGGGATTTAGTTCAACAGATGAGGCCTACTCAAAAGCAGAACTCCTAAGCTACAGTTAGCAAGCATGCAAAAGATCATATGGACAGCTCATTCCAGTATGACTAATAAGAAAATCACCCCATTAACAATTAATACAACTGCTGATATGGATCAAGCATTCTGCTCAGCAGATTACTGCAGACTAAGACGGCTACTCCTGTGTGGGTGCCAAGCTATTTGGAGCTAGATGTAACATATTGATTTGTAGAGTAGCATGATGTCTATGTTCATGCCATAAATAGTGCACTTTTTGTTATAAAAATGAACTGCAATGTAAATTCAGACAGCACATATGGGATAATAAACAAGTATCTCATGAGTGCATGAAATATATTGTACGTAACCTACAAAAAATGCAGTGGGAAAATGTCATACTGTCTTTTAACCACATACAATAAATAGTTCTATTTATTTCATGATAAATTGTTGAGAAGATCTAACTGGTATTATTACATGACTTTAGTTTATTACTGTTTGTTTACATTCCATACAATGACTGAAATTTAAATGTTACATTATTTGGTCTTCTTTTCATATTTACTGTTCCTGCTAGAAATGCACAAATCCGTCGGGTTCCCGGGTTCGAGGGTTCGATTCCCGGCGGGGTCAGGGATTTTCTCTGTCCCGTGATGACTGGGTGTTGTGTAATATCCTTAGGTTAGTTAGGTTTAAGTAGTTCTAAGTTCTAGGGGACTGATGACCATAGATGTTAAGTCCCATAGTGCTCAGAGCCATTTGAACCACAAATCCGTGAAAAAGGAAACAATTACATTTCTTTCATAGGACAGTATTACAAATGTTCAATTATATTAGTAGGACATTGCAAAAAACAAATACACAGATTTTGGATGAAAACAAAGAAGTCAATGTATGAGAGTCTGCCAGAACAAGAAAGGAAGAGTGATTATTTTATGGGTGGTTCTGAGAAAATTACTTTCCTGGAAGCATCTGGATTCAATGCAGTCAAGGAGCTAGCTGCTATTGTACGTACGCAGTCTCCTTATAACAGAAGACTATGAATAAAGTCAAGACAGTGACATGGTGCTGCCTAAAAATCCACCTTCACCCCTTTGTGGTGATGACTCATGATTATTCTTGTATATAAATGTCAGGTCATTAAAAAATAAAATTGGTAATCTTAGTATTCTATAAGGTGTAAACAAGAAGACTACATAATGTGTTAATAAACACTGACTCAGTGAAGATAAGCTACAACTGCACAAATCACAGGGAATGGTCCTGGCATACTGTGGCAGATCGAGTTGGCATCTGACACCTGCTCTAATTATACCCCAACATCTACCAGTAATTTTTTTCTCTCTTTTCTGTCTCTAGGTGTCTTTTGGTTCTGATTTTCAGTAATATTTGTATGTGATGTAGGCATAAATCTGCCCATTTGTTATTTAGGACAGATTTCATTGTTACAGTTGTGCCGGCCGCTGTGGTCTCGCGGTTCTAGGCGCGCAGTCCGGAACTGTGCGACTGCTCCGGTCACAGGTTCGAATCCTGCCTCGGGCATGGATGTGTGTGATGTCCTTAGGTTAGTTAGGTTTAAGTAGCTCTAAGTTCTAGGGGACTGATGACCACAGCTGTTAAGTCCCATAGTGCTCAGAGCCATTTGAACCATTTTGTTACAGTTGTAGTCTCTGTATCTGACAGCAAAAATACAATTAGTTTTGTTTAAAACCATGTTAATCAAAAGTTATGTCTGATTAAAAATTTTACTATAGTAAATATCAGTGAAAATATTTTGAGCTAATAAATAGATTTAGTAAAAATGATACCACTAATGGTAAAGACTAGAATTCCAACTTTTCATTAACATAGTTAAATTTTTTTGGAAAAAATTAACTTACAAGATAATTATCATTAAAGTTCAGTGGAAGACACATTTTATGTTGCAGATTTTGACTCTTGCTTATTAGGTTTTATCTTTGACTGCTGTACTTCTGTTACTCCAGTTTTTATGCACAAGGTGGCTTACTTCATTAACTGATTGATCCATTAGTTATGAATATTGCATAATCTCCCATGATGTTCAGTACTGTGTTTGTACCCATAAATGGATTAGTGCCAATGCCGATGTGTAAAATTATTCCAAATACTTTTCTAAAGTCCTAAATCAAAACACTTTTTACGAACCAAATTGTTGTTAATAATAATAGTCTATCCTGAGTAGTAATTTGTTTTTCATATTAAATTAATAAATTGGTCATCATCCAACAATAGGACCTTGAAGATAATATATGAAAAAGTGAAACCAAAATTGTGGTGGTGTGTACAGTTTTTAGCAAACACCATTCTGAACTCACTAAGATTTTCAGTTTTATGACTTCAGACTGATGTGCTACTGAAGAGGCATCATAGAAGAGACTACATAAATCAGGATGGTGGGCTTCAGTACATGCGCAATACAGTGTCCTTGGTGTGGATGATACAAGCCTAGAAAATGCAATGGAAGCAGCTGCACTGTTACAGCCTACGTTAAAAATCATAACTATATTTTTGTACTGTATGCCAGACACTAATATTGAAGCATTTGGGCAGTCCTTGGAGAAAATTAACTTATTTTTTTGCAAAATGGTCTAAGGGAAGGATATATTTTGTTGGAGACACAAATACTGATGTGGATAGATTTGACAGTGTCTAGCAAGAAAATTAGGATTGTGTCAGTATATTCGCATTGTGAAGGGACAGATCAAGATAAGATGGATAGTTTTTATGAGGCACTCAGTGATGTAGTTGTTAGAGTAAAGGACAAGGACAGTGTTCTGCTCATGGGTGATTTTAATGCCAGGATTGGAAATCGAACAGAAGGGTATGAAAAGGTTATGGGTAAATTGAGAGAGGATATGGAGGCCAACAGGAACGGGAAACAACTCTTGGATTTCTGTGCCAGTATGGGCGTAGTAATCACAAACTCCTTTTTTAAACATAAGAACATTCACCGGTATACTTGGGAAGGCAGGGGAACCAGATCTGTCATTGACTATATAATAACAGATCAGGAATTCAGGAAGGCTGTGAAGGACACACGTGTATTCAGGGGATTCTTTGATGACACTGATCATTATTTAATCTGCAGTGAAATTGGGATTGTGAGGCCAAAAGTGCAGGAGGTCAGGTCCATATGTAGGAGAATAAGAGTGGAAAAACTTCAGGATAAGGAAATCAGGCACAAGTACATAACAGTGATCTCCGAAAGGTACCAGTTAGTTGAATGTAGTCAATTACAGTCATTGGAAAAGGAATGGACAAGGCACAGGGAAACAGTACTAGAAGTGGCTAAAGAATGTCTTGGAACAGTAGTGTGGAAAAGTAGGATGAAGCAAACAGCTTGGTGGAATGACACAGTCAAGGCAGCCTGTAAAAGGAAAAAGAAGGCGTAACAAAAATGGCTACATACTAGAACTCAGGTAGACAGAGAAAGTTATGTTGAAGAAAGAAACAAAGCCAAACAGATAATTGCAGCATCCAAGAAGAAATCTTGGGAAGGCTTTGGAAACAGGTTGGAGACTATGGGTCAAGCTGCTGGAAAACCATTCTGGAGTGTAATTAGCAGTCTTCGAAAGGGAGGTAAGAAGGTATTGACAAGTATTTTGGACAGGTCAGGAAAACTGCTGGTGAATCCTGTGGATTCCTTGGGCAGATGGAGGGAATATTTTGAAGAGTTGCTCATTGTAGGTGAAAATATGATCAGTAATGTTTCAGATTTCGAGGTAAAATGGGATAGGAATGACGATGGAAATAGGATCACATTTGAGGAAGTGGAGAAAATGGTCAATAGATCGCAGTGCAATAAAGCAGCTGGGTTGGATGAAATTAAGTCAGAACTCATCAAATACAGTGGAACGTCAGGTCTTAAATGGCTACACAGGATAATTGAAATGGCCTGGGAGTCGGGACAGGTTCCATCAGACTGGACAAAAGCAGTAATCACACCAATCTTTAAACACGGAAACAGAAAAGATTGTAACAACTACAGAGGTATCTCTTTAATCAGCGTTGTGGGTAAATTCTTCTCAGGTATTGTTGAAAGGAAAGTGCGAGTATTAGTTGAGGACCAATTGGATGAAAATCAGTGTGGGTTTAGGCCTCTTAGAGGTTGTCAGGACCAGATCTTTAGCTTACGGCAAATAATGGAGAAGTGTTATGAGTGGAACAGGGAATTGTATCTATGCTTTATAAATCTAGAAAAGGCATATGACCGGGTTCCTAGGAGGAAGTTATTGTCTGTTCTACAAGATTATGGAATAGGAGGCAAACTTTTGCAAGCAATTAAAGGTCTTTACATGGATAGTCAGGCAGCAGTTAGAGTTGATGGTAAATTGAGTTCATGGTTCAGAGTAGTTTCAGGGGTAAGACAAGGCTGCAACCTGTCTCCACTGTTGTTCATATTATTTATGGATCATA